>NC_072736.1:46480743-46661179 GCF_026930045.1 Uloborus diversus
CTGTAGATCTATACGAAATAGTTTGATTTCATTAAGTTTTTTTTTTACTTTAAGAAGGATGGAAATTTTATGTTATTAACAGTAGTGTACGGTTCCGTAAACAATAGCTCAAATTTCTCTTTGGCGTTAAGAACTAGATGTTACTTCGGCAATTTATCTTCAACGCTTCACCGCTTCGTTTTGGAAAACATTTAAACATTGTGAAATGAGAACGGATTACACAAATATATGGTTCCAACCTCTCAAACGTTATGCTACACCTCGACTGTTAATTAAAAGTGAGGAAGACTTGAATCTCCATTTCTCCCAAAAGACACCCTCAGAAAAGAGTAATTTTCATAACCGACGCTACAAGCGCGACGTTTAATTTCCGCTACAAAACCAAAGAGCTGTTTGGATTAGAACATGCTATGAATTGATGGCACTTTCTAAGGCCACTAATGATAAAGTATGATGATGAGAATTTACTGCCACCAGGTTGATCTTGAAGGGGTTGTTGAACTGAGGGAAAGGAGAACTTACGTTGAGCAAATAAGTGAAATAATGCCTTGTCACAGGCACAAGTGCCGGAGAAGGATTCAACTCTGTTCATTACTCTATCAATAAAAAAGGCATTCATCTACTCGCAGTTTATTACCCAGCTGGGTAAATATTTATTATATATTATCTTCCGTGGGATCAGTTGCACACTCTGGTTTAGTAAGTAATGATACTACTTAAAAGTTTCTCTTCACTGTTTGTTGAATTCTTCTTACTTAGGTGCTATCTGGAAGAACTTGGAAAACAAATATTGAGACCATAATTGCAATGTTTGACTAATGGCAGCAGAAGAGTCAACATTTTTATTTTTGCTTGGTAGGGAGCGGAGTTTCCTGTAAAGCGAGTTGTTGAATAAATCGGATTGAAATATGGTGTTATTAGTTTTGTAACTTATTCTCTGTGACAAATGAGACAGTGAGAAGCAAAAAGATGTGAGTGGACATTTTCAAGTTTTAAGTAAAACAAATTTAAAGGTGCGGTCCTCGGTAGGTTTTCATTGATTTTTTTCTAGCAGCACCTAGCAGGGCTACAAGTGCTATCTTTCCTCCAAAACAAACACTTATATATAAACACTGATTTTAATTAATACACGATGAATTATTTTAAATACCTAACTAATTATATACGATTTCTAAATTTTTAACAACCTTTTGAAGTCATGGCCTCCTATAAACTACTACGTAACGTTACTGACAACCCCCCTAATCCTGAATTAAACACTAATTTATTTAAACGCGAAATTATTCTTTAAAACTAAACCTACTCAGTTACGATAGGTAGTAGTTTATAGGAGGACCCAACTTAAAAAGGGTGTTAAAAATTAAGAGATCGTATATAATTAGTTATGTATTTAAAATAATTCATCGAATATTAATTAAAATCAGTGTTTATTTTGGAGTGTTTGCTTTGGAGGAAAGATAGCACTTGTAGCCTTGTTCACCCACCTGTCATTTGTGCTGGTTATATCCAAACTTTTCATTTTAGCACTTACATTTCTTTGCTTCTCACTGCCTCATATGTATTTTGTTGTACATAAATGATAGCAACTAGGCAGAGCTGCTCCAAAATAATCGTGCAAAGCCAGTGTTTGGGATCCACACAACCCATAGATTTCTTCGGAAAATTTTCAATTTTCTTTTAAGTGATATGCCACAACTTTAAAAAAATGATTTTCGGTCAAAATAATTACTCAATCATTTATCTTCAAAATGGTAGGAGAAACTCGGGTAAAGTGAATACCTTAAGCTTTTCTTGATTATTGTCGTTTAGTTATAACTTTAGAAAATGAAACAAATGTTTATAATCAGTCTTCATTTAATGCACTTACGTAATGCAATAACAATTGTCCTTAATATTAATTACACTATTAGATATAAGGCCAGTTTTCAGCAATGGCATGAATATCCACTTTGCCCAACACCCCGGGTAAAGTGGATTTGTTACTAGGGCAAAGCGAACAACAACATTATTTATCATGGAACTAAACATTGAAAATAAAATAACCATCGAAAATTAAAGGAACATATCCAAAAAACATTTTTTTGCTACAATGCTAATTATTGTAGTTATTGCAAACAAAGAAATTAAACTTAAAAATAAAATAAACGTAGAAAATAAAAAGAACACATTTAAAAACATTTTTTTTGCAGTGCTAATTATTTTTGTATTACAAACAAAGAAACTGAACTTAAGAATAAATTAAGCATCGAAAATTAAAGGCTTATATTAAAAAGCATTTTTCAACAATACTAATTATTAATGTAACAAGCAAAGAATTTTTTAAAAAAAGTCAACATCCAAAATTTAGGAGCATTTAAAAAAAAATCATTTTTCTGCTACAATACTAATTACTGCAGTTATCACAAACAAAATCATTACCATTTTCGAATGCTGAACACTATGACACCACTCAGTACAAATATGACATTGTATCCTGTTTTCTATTGGCTGATCAGCTTTTTCAATGAACATTTTATCACAGAAAATGCACCTTACATCATCAAATTTCTTTA
This sequence comes from Uloborus diversus, assembly GCF_026930045.1. NCBI lineage: Eukaryota > Metazoa > Arthropoda > Arachnida > Araneae > Uloboridae > Uloborus > Uloborus diversus. The sequence goes on from NC_072736.1 coordinate 46,483,296, forward strand.
CTTCCTTCTTCTTATCATTCTCTTATGCAGTCCTATGTTTTTAGTAGAGATTTTTGATTAGGCTTTTTGGTACTAGGTCTTTTTAATAGTCTTCTGAGAAGGTTTAGCGAAAAATCATCTAGTTACTTCATGAAAGTCTTTTTTGATTTTTCAAATTTTTGTCTTTGATTGTCCTTTACTGGAGTACTTGCCTGGAGTGTAGATCTCTGTAGTTTTTATTTACGTGTTGTTATTGGTTTTACAGGATGAGGAATAGGTAGTAAAACGGAAGGATTGTAGTAGTTCGTAGAACTTTCAGGTTTGAGTGAAGCGGCGGGAACATCATTCTCTTGGAATTATTCTGTTGTTTCATATCCTATGGGAGTATAAGGACTGTCTTCATTGGTAGTATTGTCTTGAAATCTTAATATTGAAGGACTTTCAGGTTCGAATGAAGTGACGTGTCATGACCGGACAAAGTGAATATGGTATTCACTTTGCCCAATCCGCTTTGCCCTTCAGGTACATTTTTGAGGTTACTAAAAATTACTAGAAAACCAGAGCATCTAAACTCGTCATCTACGGAAAATTGAAAGCTACATAATCGTACATTAAATCCTACTCATAACAAAGAACATATCACAAATAGTATTAAAGTTATAAAGGAAACACTAATCTCTGTAAACTAATATTTTTTTCTCCAAAACATACTTTGTTCGTTCACTGGCGTTGTATTAGTTAAACTTGTCCCGACGTGTTTGCCGCACACGGAGCGGCAACAGGCGACCGTGGCTATGACAACGCGACTGCCGGCCAATAATTATTTGGGAGTTATAGGCAAAATTCGCTTTGCCCAGGGTATCCACTTTAGCCGGGTTTCCCCTACTTGAATTTTTCAGTGCGTTTAGTATTAACAAAGTTACAGTGATCTTTATTATGATCCGAAAACAAAACTAACACCGGAAAATGAACTTTCGTCTGCTTAGACAACCGGAAGTTAAAACGAAAAGCGATTTGTTACATTTTATAATCAGCTAAACAAATTAATTTTTGTTCAGCCTTGTCTATCAATATTCTAACAGTTTTTTAAACTTTTATTTTGGCAACATTCAAGGTTTGTAAGGTTTGTTTTTGTTTACAAACTGTGATTCTTGCGGCTTACTTTATTTCACGTCAAAGCTTTTATTTTATTAAGGCTTATAATTAGTAAAGTTTTTTGTCAATTTTGAAGCTTATTTTGAAGTTTTTAAGGCTTTATTGTTGTAAATAAGCAATCGCAATAAGGAAGAACAACAAGCATTCTAAAAATAAGCGAACGTTCTATGGGAATAATTTTACAACAACTATCACAAATTCAACTTCAAATGCATCTAGCATATAAACGGCTATTTTATTAAAGCTTAATTTATCTGAAAATCAAAATAAGATTGAGTATTCAGAAGAAACATTTAATTTGAATAATTATCACATATTGGATGTACAGGTCTTGGTCAGCTTCATATCGATTTTGTGCTGTCCTATTTGCTTGACTGATTCATTTTTTTGAAGCATTTTCTGGAAAATCGTTTTTTTTTCGTGATTCCGAGCAATAAAGGAGGCTCTAACTAAAAAAGTTTTAACTATTTTTGTCCGAAAATTTTTAAATATCTTCCTTACATTATGGAGCTTTAGCCAGACTATTATGTTTCACTATGGTTGTGTTCTTGGTTCCATTTTAGTATTTTATTGTGAATAGACTTGTCAAATTTATACGAAACTAGCTGTACCCGACGCGCGTTACTACGCCAACAGAAAAATACATCATTATACTGATTTTCATGACAATCGGTTGAACGGGGCAGAAGTTGCTACTCTGCAGTGCCACCTGGTGGCGAATGGTTTCAATGAGCATATTATGCACCTTCTCCGTGGAAAAATACATATATATAGCAATTTTCATAATAATCGGTCCAGGTATCAAGTGAAGCCGTGACTATACTCAAATTCTGTACTCACGCAGTTTGCAAGATCAATCAATTGCTAAAAATATCAAATAGAAAAGTTTTAAATCCCCCCGTTGCATGAAAAGCCATAAAACAATAAAGAAAGAATTTATTTGTTTTAACTCAAGAAAAATGGCAACAGCTAACTTCTTATCAATGAGATCTTTCACGCGAATTAATTTCTGCAGCCCATAATTTTATTCGTATGTATCCGATGGATTGTGACTTAAATTGGAATAAAAAAGGAACTATCGATCGGATTTTTTTCGAACTGGTCTATAAACATTCCCAGTACCAAAAATAACAAACGGTAAAAGTTTCAGCCAAATCTGCCGGGTAGTTTTTGAGTTCATTGATGACATACAGACAAACATTCATTTATATATATATCGATATAGAATAAAGTAAAAAGTAGGCTTTATTTTCCGGATGACTCAAACCTTCTGCTTTAAGGACAAAAAGACGTTTAAAAGCAATACCAAGTGAAATTAAGTGAAAAGAAATTGGGACTACGACATAAAAATTTGCTGAAGTTTTAAGATGCGATAAAGAAAATGTAAGTACTCAAAAAACTTATCTTTTCAAAGTATCTTAGTAAAATGTATTCTTTGCAAGTATGTTTTTACGAAATACTTAATAGTTAGTTTTATCCAAACTATAAGTGTTATAGTCTACCCATTATGCACTATTCCTGAAACTATGACTATTCCTATTTCCTTACATAAAAGCAATTATGCATAAATCTGAAGATTTTTTTTTTAAAATTTTCTTTATCTGTGCAAAACTTTATAAACACCCTGTAAGTTAGGGGTGGGTAGCCCAAAGCTGGTAGACATTTGTATCCCGCCGCATGGTGTGCAAGCTATGATGCATGCGTATGTTGTGTTTACTCAAGTTTCAATTATTCTCAACGAAGCAGAAGTGAAGTGGCATGACGTAACCAGGCTTAGAAATAGCAAAATGATATATATCTAAAACAAGAAGTTCCGTCTAGAACTATACGAGCCTATTTTCCCCTATACCCATACTACTTTCTAGTACCTGATCAATATTCTCAAAAATAGCTAAAATCGCAAATTGTTTCAAACATATTTTTGCTAATTTCTAGGAATAAAGTATTCCTCACACATCTAAAAAAAATGGATGTGTAAAAAAATAAAATAAAATAAAATAAAGCAGCACCTTTTAAACAAAGCAGCTAATACACTTTTTTCCCTTTAAAAAAATTCTTTAAGAGCTTTCAAAACGAAAAAATAATAATTAAAATTAATAAGCTTATTAAAATAAATACATCATATCAAAAAAAAAAAAATCGTTTCTTTTTCCCCTGTTGCCAAAAATAATTTTTAAATGAATTAATGCGCTTACCAAAATAAATAAAAACAATAAAATGTCAACTTAAAAAAATACTTTTTATTGTCAAAAAAAAAAAAAAAAAAAATCGTCTGCGCATATCGTTATGTAGAAACATAAAGGACTTCGAGTTTATTCGCCGAAAACTGAATACCTAAATTAAAACTTTAGCGTGAAAATAAAAACAAATCATATCAACAATAATTATTTCACAGTGAAAACCATAGCTGTGGAGTCGGAGTCGGAGTCAATCTCATTTTGGGGTAAAGGAGTCGGAGACGAATATCCAAGAATCGGAGTCAGTCATTTGTCCTCCTTGTATATATTTTTGCCAAAGCTACGAAGTCGGGGAGTCGGAGTCCGATTAATTGTCGGGCACAGGAGTCGGAGTCGGAGTCAGGTGCCTCTAAATTCTTGGAATCTGGAGTTTGGCGTCAAGAGCTATTTCCAACAAAATTTGTTTGAAATAAATCCGCCTTCAAGTACGGAATCTACATTGACTTTCAGTTTCCCCGTAGGCGCTAATGTTAAGTTTTTTTGAACTGTTCAAAATTGAACAAAAAATAGTTCAAATCAAAAAGTGAAATATTGGAATGAGGTGTCCTCGCCGAGATCTTTCAAACAAAAACAAAGTTTGTTCGAATCGCACAATTCATTCAAAAGTTATTAGGGGGGACAGACAGACAGACAGACCGACAGACATTTTCCCCCATCTCAATACCCTACTTTCCTATTTTTAATTTTTCGATATTTATTTAATTATTTTATTCATTTTTGATTTTTTTTTGTTTTTCGCGACATTTTTAAGATGCATTAAGCCTTCTTTCATGCTTTTTTCTTCTTTTTCTGACTTTTACTGGGAAAGTAGGTTAAAAAACTGAAGGTATGTAAATTGCGATTAGTCGTAGACCAGTTTTTTTAGTGTCAATAATATCACGTTATTCTGACACCATCTAAATAGAAACTACGACGGTCATTTTGTTTGCTTCTTTTTCTAAATTTAAGGTTATAATTATTGGAATAAAAATGGCTTTCGGGCAAAGCGGGTATAAGATAAAATCATATATAGTCAATTCGCGACAAATCGAAATCCGATAACTCAAATATTACTATAACTCAAAGTTTTTATCAAGTCCCGACCCCTTTGTAATTAATGCAATGCTAATTACTCTCTATATCTGGAAGTTAACTTCCTTTAACTCGAAGTTTTTTTTTAAGATGACTCGAAATATATTTTGAAAGAATGCAAAGAAAAAAGAAAGAAAGAAAGAAGTAAGTGACTATGAGAGAAAAATTAACTCACCTTCACTTGCAATCCCTGTACAATAGAATTTTAAAACGAGAAGAGCACCTGTTGCGCCAATGTGCGATAAACGAGTAACACGAACGGAAATGAGCTGACTGTTTTCTTTTGTGGTACTGTACTGTTTACACTTTGACATGCTACAGGACTACGAATTTGATTTTATGCTGTCAAGCTGTCAACTGATTGCACCTTTATTCAAAGGCTTACCTAAGTTAAAGATGTGTTTCCCTTCATTCTTTAGTTTGATCATTTGCTGATAAGTTCCTGAGAGACAGAGTAAGTTTTCTTTACTATTAAAGATGCTTAAACAAGTACTCTGTTAGTGATATTAAAAGAAGAGAAAAGAAACCTCTAAAGGGGTAGAATCCATGAATCCGATTTTGAAACGAATGAAGATGTACACCTTGAATGTGTCCTGAAGTAGAATCAGCTCTATTCAAGTGGATCCAGCAGTACCGAAATCAAAACCATGCGTTTGATTTTTTTGTCTCAATATTTTTGATTAAACTGAGCATATTGTGCTTAAAAACTTTTGAATTCTGTAATTTTGTATGTTATATGTACATATTAATTAAAATATTCGATGGTTCTTAACATTAAAATGTCAAAAACTAAAACTAACAGTAAGTCAAACTTCCGATTAGTCGAAGTTTTTGTCGATCTCTTAAGATTCGATTTATCGAGAATTGACTGTATTTTTTTATAATTAACTGACACATGTGCTGACTTAGATTTTCTATTTCAATAGGATATGTAAAAATTAAAAAGTTTTTTTTTATGATGGCAATTAGTTAGTCGACAAATTTAATCAGTTATTTCTTAATGTTTTTTAAACAAATGTGCTGCCATATATTTTCATTTTAAATTAAAAGAGTATTTCTTTTTAATAATTTTTTTAATGATGGCAGTTAGTCAATTAATTTATTTATTTATAACTTCATATTTGATTGTCAAGTTTACCAAATCACAATTAGTTAAACTGACCCACTTTACCCGAACTGTTTACCCGCTTTAGATCCCCTGGTAGAGCAAAGAGGGTTTATCAAATGATTGTACTATTTGATAATAAGTAAATATTAGGTTTGAAATAATGCAAAAATCAATTTGTGTTTTGAAGTTCAATAACTCTGCTATTAAATAAAACCAAAATTGTTGCGATAAAAATCCACAAACTACAACTTTCGAGCGTTCTTCGTGGACCTACTCGCTTTGAACCACCCTCCTACATTATAAGCATAAAAAGTTGTTATAACTACACTACTGAAACTGAAAGAATAAATAAATACATTATATACCGTTGGAAAGGATTAAAACTTGTTACACCGGTAAGGAATTAGGCAGAGAAAAAAGCGCAGGAAACAGCAAGGTTAGAGATAAATAAATATTTAATAACACTGTTTCTTACGCCATAGTGGAAATACAATTCATAAATAAGCTGCTTATGCTGAGCGTTGCTTTATTTCATTGCCTTTTATCCCAAACTATCTCTGAGCTCATGTCAAATATCTACCTCATTCGAACCACAAATCAACCCCTTTCACGAAAACACAAAAGTGACTGCTCACTTAGAGTGAAGCACACTGTCCCTGCTCCGAAGTAGAAAACGTTGCCGACTTGGAACGGGTAAATAAAGATACAAATCGCTTTCAATAAACCAAATAGTGCACGACTTTCAGTAATGGAGTGATTAGCTGAAAGAGTGGGCCAAGATTGGGGAAGGAAGAAAAAAAAGTTTTCCGTTAATTCTTTTAGCGCTTTAACTTCAGTAATGGTCATTCCTCCCTAGATTCCTAGGCATTAAGCTTGTTAGGAAGAGGCACATTATAGACAATTGCTGTTGCTTCTCAGATGTGATTTTTCCTAAACGTAATAGTGTGTGTAATTTCCCAATGTGTTAAATAAATACATAGATTCGAAGTTTTATTCTTGATAATTGTTTTAATTGTGTGATAAAAAATCGGGCTGAAACTGTTTAGCTAAGAGTTTTGTACAGAGTTCAAGCACATCTTGTTTTTTTATTTACTATCTCGCGAAATAATTTTACCGATAGTTAACTATTTGCAATATTCTTTGGAAACATTTTCGTTGAAACTTTTATTATTGAAGCTTTTCGTGCTGAAAACACTTTTGTCTCTGTACTAATGTTTTCCAACTGATATTAGTCATAACTGTTGTGTTTCGTAAAGCACTGTTAAGCATTCCGCAAAAAATTAAGACTCTTGATTGCATAGTATTCTCAAAAATGAAAAAGTATAACAAATAGGAGCTTTAACTAATAATAACAATAGATAGTGTTATAGTACCCCATAATAGCAATATTACCTGCTGAGACATTTTGACAGTTATTTATGTACATTTAAGTTTTCTTCTCTAAGGCAACTGAATTTTTCAAGAATTAATTAAATATATATTTCTTAAATTTTCTTAGGCATTACGGTAGTAGGAGATCGGTCTAAATGATTTATAATTTTATTAAGATTCTGTCGGCCATAAAAGCAGAAGAGAATAGTTTAAAGCAAAAAAACCTGTTGGAATTTACGAATATAATTGGAATCTTGGCCACGTTCTCTTGGTTTTTCGTGTGGTAACAAGTAAAGTCTATGCATCTTTTCAGAAATAAAAGGTGACTTAAAAAATATCCAGCATCTTAAAATCTGTCTCAAAAATATATGCAGACATCTTTAATGCCATGGGGAAATAAAGGGCCGTAACTGCTAATTTTTCAATTTTTCATATTTTTGCATTTTTACCATCTCTTGTACGTGAGCTAGGTGCAAGCTTGCTCATTTGGTTTTCGCTGAAACAAAAGCGCAAAAAAAAAAAAAAAAAAAATGTTCCAACATTTCCCTATTTTTAGTATGGAATCCAAAAACACTTTTTTACTTCCTTTTACAAAAAAGGAAGTATTGTATTCGCGAAAAAATTTTACTCAAAAATTTACGACCTTAATTTCCATTTTGCTCACCCCGAATGAATGTTAAGTTTTTTTCGACTCGACCACACGTGGATAAGTGCGCAAGAACGTATAAGAACACGAGAAATATCTATTTTGACGATTCCCGAGTTAGTTACAACGAGTTTTCTCGTGACATCTGTATGTACGTATGTATGTATGTGCGTATGTATGTCGCATAACTCAAGAACGGTATGTCCTAGAAAGTTGAAATTTGGTACGTAGACTCCTAGTGGGGTGTAGTTGTGCACCTCTCCTTTTGGTTGCATTCGAATGTTTCTAAAGGGGTGTTTTGCTCCTTTTTGGGGGGAAATCATAGTTAATTTTGATGTAAACTCAAGTGGTGGTATTATTACGTGGGCACTTGGCGATATATCGCGTCTTTTGGTCGCCAAGTTTTGTCGCTAACTTGGCAACAAATTTGGCGATTTTTTAAAAAAAATCTGGTTTCAAGTTGGCCACTGTTGGTGATTTTTAGAGAGTAAACTATTGAATCATATTAAAATTGCTAGTAATGGGCAAATGACATTAAATTGGAGTTAAAGGAAGTCATGCGATGCACACATCAGCTCGTTCTAAACGTCTCGAAGCCTCATTTCAGCAGATACTGCCGTTTACTTGCTTATGGCAGTTTGAATCTACCGATGAAAGAAAGGGGTGTTTATTTTAAATGTATATTATAGAAAAAAGTAACGTTCTTTACTTTTTTATCTCAAAATTGTATTATTATTATTTTTTTTTTGTGAGAATTTACATAAATATTTTGAAAATATGCTTAATGAAAATTATTTTGATGCCTTAAAAGATAGTAACGATTGCGTTACCACAATAATTGTATACTTATACCTTAGATTTATCTTTAAAAAAGGAGTAATCATTTTAAATGTTTAATTATATATACAGTGTAATGTTTTTTTCTGTTCTATGCTAAAAGTTTAGTTATAGTTTAAGAATTTGCAGAATGTTTTAAAAGATTATGTTTAACAACAATTATTTTGATGACCTGGAAAGTGAGAAAAGATTGCTACACCACAATCACTGACACAGATATTTCTAGCAAAGATTAAGGAATAGTAAGCGGTTTTACACGTGGACGTTCCCCTTTGGGGGTTTCGAGCCAATATTTCATACACACAGCTCGTTCTGTGCAGCTACGATAGGCCTAATATGGAACTCCGTAGCCGATTCTCCTAATTGCTAGGCTTTGCGTAGGAAGCCCTAATTCCAACAAGAAGTAGAAAGATTGCTGAGGATTACAGAAATCGCTGGGGACATTGCTAGATGTGTATTTGATTCTCATGGGGAGGGTGACTGTTTCAATAAACACGTAGAGTTATTTTTTCTTTGTGTTAGTAACGTTTAGAATGCATAACAAATTCTATATAAAATATTTACTTCTGTACTATGTACATACATTAATGAACAAAAGTAAGTGTTTCAAGTTTTTGAAGTTTAACCAATTTCTCAGAATAATACATACCCCAGTGAAATAAAAAATAACCTCAACTGATATTTTTACATGTTAGTACACTTAGTTAAGTGACTAATTGCTTGAAGAGTCTTGTGGATTAAGTGTGAAATATGAAGGCTGTTGCAATGAATACCAGAGACTTCCTAACGTCATATTAAAGGCTTTTCGGTGTAATTGCACTCTAAATCTCAAGTTCTTTGTGTAATGAAATATCTATAAATAAATTCGAAATTTTTTAAAAAATCTCATTCATTATGGAATTTTTTCAACACCTTCAAAAAAGTAGTATGATTCATGAAACATCCTAAAAAATATTTATTACAGCTTTGAAAGGTTATAACTTTTAAGCAAAACGATTTTAATTCTCCGATTATTCTTCGATAAAATTAACAGACAGAAGGTTATTGTTTTACTAGTTTAGAACTTTTCACCATCTTCTAAGCAACTATTGTGTTAAAAAAACAATCTGTAGTGCGACTAGAAAGCCCGTAGGAAACTAGGATTCTAGATTTTTTTTTTTTAGTAACGAGACAGCTTTTTCTTAAGCAACACTGACAACGTTTCTTGAGAAGAAGAAATATCGTAACTAGAAACTTTGTGAAATTTGAAGTTTCTGGATATGTTCTAATAGAACTGTATTTTTTTAAAAGTAAGAACCATTTTGAAATGCACAAATTTAACACAGAAGAAAATTTTGCTGTTTCATTAATGTTAGTCACTTTACAGTACGATATTCCTTTCTAAAATTTTCACAGAATATATTAGGTTTCAAAAATCAAAACAAATACCAGAAATAATTAAATCCCATACTTGAACACAATGAAATGCAATCATTCATGTGCTCTACGCATACATTACATGATACACTACTAAGATGCCTCTAAAAATATCCTTCTGGTTTAGAGGTGGAAGTGGACGCATCTATTAGTTTTCAAGATCCCAGCTTTTTTCAGATGCATGTTAGTCTTTAAATTAGGCGGAGCCACATTCAAATGAGCGGAACACGAGCATCAAAAATTTCTACTTCCCCCCCCCATTCAGATAAGTCTTCTTAAGTAAACGTTTGTCAATTCTGTACAGCAACAAAAATTTCGTATGAATGCGATTCAGCTTACAACCTTATCACAGTAGCGTCACTACGGAGCGGGGTACGGTCTGCCCCGGGTGTCACGCGTCTGGGAGGTGACATCCAAAGTGGCATTACAAGTTTCTGAAAAATATAAAGCTAAATTGTTTTTTAAAGACTATAAATTTAAATTTTCAACTGGGGGAAACCCCCGGAACCCTCTTCTCTTCCTCCCCACATTATGGAGTGAATACTGCACTTAAGATTAGGTCCTTATTGTCAGTACTAAGAACATGGAAACTTTTTTTTTTGCCGTTTTTGGGGTAGGGGGAGGGGATGGGACAGATATCACTAATTGCCGCCCCAGATGTCACCCATGCTAGGTACACTACTGCTTATCATAAATTTTTAGAAATCTTGCATAGCTAATGAAAGTACTAAAACAAACTCTGACCATTTTAACCTTGCATTTGCAAAATGATAACACAGTGGTCGCCGCTTATTTGAATCACGGTTTTTCTAAACAGTTTTGGTTCCATAAAGCGTCTAATTCAATAAAGCTGAAATTTGTTCTGTTTTTACAATTTGATTCATTGAAGCGATTTATTCAACTACCACTGATTCAATAAAACAGCGTCCACTGTATTTTGCTGTTGTAGCCAAATCTGTACCACCCAAGATATTTATTTCTTCATTCTGCTTTGGAATTAAATTCTAAATCTGAACATGTTATAATGCAGAATTTACTAGACAAAATGAAACAAATGTCATGAATACAAAATAAATTAAATATTACTACGATTCACATTTCAATATCACAGGAAATATTTCATAGCAAATGAATCTAACAGCAAGCAACTAAACCCTATCCCTGGAAACGGAGAATATTTCTCTATTACGGAATTATTGTCGAATCTGTATCACCTAAGAAACTTCTTCATTGTTGGGGTAAAGCCGGCGACTACCTTTGATATTATAGATTAGGGTATCAACAGAGTAGCAGTAAGTTGGATTACTGGCGATCAATACCCTGAGCGTCTCGGAATGTGTCAGATGATTGCCAGAGGATTAACTCACAATTTGTATTGGAGGAATTGTCCTCATCTTTCAACAAACTCGACTCCGTTGGGGAATTAAAGGACGGGAAGGGAAAAAGTAAGGGATTATTTCTCAGTTTTTCTTAGGGTGAGAGAGCAACTTGGGTAATTGCCTCATTTAATTCAATTTTTGCTCAGTTTGTTTTTGGCTTCCATTCAGGTAAAACCTTTTCTCCCCTAAATTTTCTCTACAAAAGGAATTATTCTGATGTGGATACATTTTTATTTTTTTTACCCTACAATTTGGAAAAGAAAAATTCTATTGGTGAATACAAAGTTTTTTTTTTTTTCAACTAACAAAGTTTAAAGGTAATATGCTGGAATTAAAAAATCTGAAATTAAGAACTAGCTCAGAATTAAGATTTTTAGTTCAGAATTAAGGGAATTAACAAAATTACAATTCTGGAATCATTTATTGAGATAAAAAGCTATAGATAAATTCAAACTAAAATCTATATATTTTAAACATAATATGTTTTAATGTACTATAAAAATTAAGAACGAAATACAACTTCTTTATGTCAATGAAATATGGAACAGAAGAAGAAATATTCACAAACTGTATGTTCATTCAAATTTATATTTGTAGTCGAGAAAAAAATAGTTTCATCCAATTACATCGATAATTTTCGTGAAGATTTTAAAATTTATTTTTAAACATTGCTGCTATTGTAATAATGCTTTATTATTATTATTATTATTATTATTATTATTATTATTATTATTATTATTATTATTATTATTATTATTATTATTATTATTATTTGCTTTTCAATTTCAATTCCATTTTTTTTAATGATAGTATTTTTTTTTCTCAATTTTGTTTCAAACTCGGGGCTTTTTTCTTCCTTTTTTAGATTACATCCAAAATTATACGTACGATGCAATTTTTTGTAAAATAAAATCCTTTAAATAATAATAATAATAATAATAATAATAAAAAAAACACTACTGCAAGGAGGCTAAAAACATTTAGAGAATTTTTTCCTTTAAAATATTTTTTTTCTAATTCAATCAACGGTGTGTTAAATATAAGCTTTCTGTAAATCATCATCGATTTGAAAAATAAATAAATAAATTAAATATATTTTTAGTGACGTTAAATCAAGTCTTGCAAATTAAAGTTTTCGGTTTGATACTGATAAGTTCGTTTTTATTGACTACAAATGTAGCCAAATGAAATGGACATCAGTACCAACCTGAAATAAAATAATTCTTATCGATTTTTATAGTTACATGTTAGGGATGTAGGAAACAAATATCCTATACTAATTGAAAATCTTATAATTTTCAAAGCTAGAAAAACATTTCATTTCGATACATGTTATGAATTTCTTCCTTAAGAAAATATTTGTGACGATCTGTCGGGAGACTTACTAGAAGCATAACCGAGAACAGTTTGTAACGAATTTGTAGTAAATGCATTGGGTGGGTAAAATCAACATGATGTAAGTCACACCTTTTTTTTGAGATTTCTATATATAAGGTGAATCTTCAGAGTCTGACTTATTTAAGTGTTTTTTTTTTTTTTTTTGGCATTGCTTGCAATTTTTGCCTTAACTACGAATATGGACTGATATTTGGTTGCTTTATAACCAAATGTTAACTTCACATTTTCGAAGTAAATCCGTGGACCTCTTGCAGGTATGCTTAAATATCTTTATCTACCATTGTGACGTTATATTGAGCATATTAAAGTAAAATTGCAGTTTCTGGATGCTATCATTATGATTTGCATGCACCAATACTACTTGCGTAGTGAATATTATTATATCACATTACGTATCTTAACACCAGTAAGACTTTAAGCTTGGTCGTAAAGTTTATTCTTTGCATGATGATTGTTCTCTAAAATCTTTTAAGTTAAGGCCACTATATAAGGGGAGCTGACTTATCCGACATTTTGGTTCCAAAATTGTCGGGGGACAAAATTAGTATTTGCCACTAAAGTACAAAAGCCTTACCGTATAAAACCGTATATGAGTCCAAGCGGTAGATGTGTTGCCTGATTGAGATTTGATGATTTTATTCTGTAAATGAGGAAGACTTAATTAAAACAAATAAAAAACATATATAAAAATGAGGTTCATTACATTAAACACTTCCCGATACACTTTTGTTGAATTTTAAAACTAAGTTAACTTTCTAGATTTACCTTAAGTGACATTTTATTCAACTTATCATTAAATTTTTGACGACATATCAACCAGCGAATACTATAACGTATTTATAAATATTAGAAACAAGGTTGGATCCAAAGCTGTCTTGGAACCAAAATGTCGGATAAGTCCGCCTGTCCTTTTTAAGGGGTTTTATGCTAACTGAACGATTTTACTTCAAACCCCATCGTAACGTTTAGCGAATAATTTTGTTATTCTCTCTCCAAATTACTTCCCCCTGATTTACTTCTCTGAAGATGTATCTCAAATAGTCAATGGTCACTCTTTCTTATTTCGTGTCCTATAAAAATATTTTTAATAAACCCCAATGAGACTACGCATACTAAACCCAAAACGGCTGCTAAAACGGTTTACTTCTTTAAGGCCTTTCTTTAGACCATCTTAGCAAAATTTAATTTAATGCTTTGAATTCAACGAAAGTTCAATTCTCAAATAATCAATGGTCATTCTTTCTTATTTCGCGTCCCATAAAAAATAATTTTAATAAACTTAATAGAACTACGCATACTGAACCCAAAATGGCTGCTAAAATGGTTTACTTCTTAAGGACCTTACTTCAGAGTAACTTAGCAAAATTTAATTTAACGCTTTGAATTCAACAAAAGTAAAAGCTTCTGAAACAAATGATATTCATTTATTTAAAATGTCTGAATTGCGTGAAAGGGTGAAAACGAATTTGTTTTCGTTAAATCTGATCACGTAATAGAAAAATGCTTTGAATACATTACATATGTCTGAAAAATTTACTTCTGTACTTTTGCTTTTTATCTACGAAAATGACGTGCATTTAAATCCAAAGATTTAAAAATGCTTCTATGAAATATTTTTGAGCAAAAATGCAGTTGAGAGCAATCATGTTATTTAATGAACAGGATTTGTTTTGACATACTGCATATTTAGAAAACAAAATGTAAGTAGTGTTTTATTTCGATCGTTAAAATGAACATATTTTAAAACGTCAAGACAAATTTATGTTTACGTACCGATATTAAATGGTTAATTATTGCAATTTGAGAAAGTATTTTCCTTATGCTTAAACTCAAAAAAAAAAAAAAAAAAGAAAAAAGAAAAAAAGAAACGAGCTGATGTGTGCATCACATCACTTCCTTTTACTCCAATTTAATTGTAATTTTCCCATTATTGGCAGTTTTAATGTGATTCAATAATTTACTCTCTCAATATTATCTCTCAATATCACCACCGGTGGCCAAATTAAAACCAGATTAAAAAAAAAATCGACAAATTTGTCACCAACTCAGCGACAAAACTTGGCGACCAAAAGACTGGCGATATCTCGTCAAGTGTCTGCCAAATTATAACACCACTTGAGTATACTTCGAAATTAACAATGAGTTCCGCCCAAAAAGGGGCAAAAGACCCCTTTAGAAACACCCGAATGCAACCAAAAGGGAATGTGCACAACTAAAACCCACTAGGAGTCTACGTACCAAATTTCAACTTTCTAGGATATACCGTTCTTGAGTTATGCGACATAGATACGAACATCCGCACATACATACTTACTTACATAAGGACGTCACGAGAAAAGTAGTTGTGATTAACTAGGGGAATGTCAAAATGGATATTTGGAGTATTTATACGTTCTTAGGTACTTATGATGATGCGGTCATAGTAAACACAAAATTCCGATATCAATATTAAAAAAAATAAATACAAAATTTATAAAATATAAATATTTTTACTAAATAGTACTTAATAGCAGAAGCACCATTTATAACATAATTTGTTTTGCATGTATCAAGTTCCTTTAAAAAGCGCTTATGCAAATATTGTATAGCAAAATAGTGATTTCATTAAAGACGTACATTGACTGTTGGGTTTGATGTAGAAACTATAAATGTTAAATGACTGCAATAGATAATGTAAGAGGATTCGTCGATGAAAAGTATTAAATTAATCAAGCGTCCTCTTCAACATTTTGTATAAATAAATAAATACTACAATTAACAAGCTTTTCATAATAAATACATGTTTACTAAATTACTTGAATTTATTAGCTTTTGATCAAAATTATTGTTTTAAGGACAATCAAATAAATTTGCATTTATAGCGATAATGCTGCTCAATTTTAAATGAGGAAACATTACTTTTCACCCAATAGAATTTATCTTAATACGCAAGTTATTTCGGAAAAATTTCTTTAAAAAATTATCATAAATAATCTAATGAAGAGTATTTTATGTTCAATGCAAAATTACTTTGCACAAATAGATGCCAGTAAAATATTACAAAACTGGTAAAATTGCGAGAAACTAATTAACATGCTAACGAAATTGCTTCCGAACTTCGATAAAGTTTAACAAAATTGCAACCAGAATAAACATCCTTCTAATACATGGTGTTTACGCCCTGTGAGCAATTCATTGAGACTCACTTTTAAAATATTCGTCTGACATTCTTCACTTAAAGGTAATAATGCCTTAAACCAAAATTAGACTATACCCATCGGAAAATCTAAGACTTAATTATATTAGCCTCTTGGTTGCTCATCCCACGAGATTCTAATATTTACCCTATCACAAAATCCAATCGTATTCCCAGGAATACCCAAGAGCCCGCCATTTGCTAATCTCTGATCAGGACACAAAGCAGAACATGGAGTTCTCCAAGTCTTAAACCCTTTCTCAATTAGAATTCGTGATGCAGAGTTCGATAATAAAAGATTCTGAGCTGGGGTTTAGCCACGCCTATACTTTGTTTCTATTTTGGTGAGAAACACATTCTCGTGTCATCTCCCC
Source organism: Uloborus diversus (assembly GCF_026930045.1). Lineage (NCBI taxonomy): Eukaryota > Metazoa > Arthropoda > Arachnida > Araneae > Uloboridae > Uloborus > Uloborus diversus. Next base: position 46,499,442 of record NC_072736.1, read on the forward strand.
CCTTCCCCTCTCAATTAAACCCGGATCAACCCTGGCGGGCGTGAGGGTATGTTTGCATCAGACGATTTCTGGCGCCGGGCCAGGGTCATAACCCGATTATATGGCTGTTCGGTGCGGAAAACACATTTAATAATCCGTATATAATTCTGTATCTGCGGGGAGAAGAGTTATTGTTCGAAATGGGGTTGCGTTTTGACAATAATGACTTCAAAGTCAAATAGCTTTTCAGGACTTTATTTAGAGTGTATGCAGAGTTATTGTTTTAATGCAGCTTTATATAGATCCCAGTTTTGTTACGAGATATATTTAAAATCAGAAAAACACTTTCCATACAAAGTGCACTTTTTACTTTTATGTTTCCAAATTGTAGATATGTAAAATATAAATTAACTTTTGTAAACGTATGTGAATGAATAAAATTAAAAAGAGCACAAGAAGATTACAAGTAGTTTATTAATGACAGCTTTATTCAGCAAAACAGTGCTTCTCAACAAAATGTAAGTACAAAAATCGTCAAAGTTTCGGAATAAGAGGAAACGTTGCCAATCTCAACTCCGACTTTTAGCATTTTAAAACTTTCTACTTCGACTCCCGAGACCAATTTTCTTACCCTAAACTCAGTCCGGCTATTATTCCATCACTCCACCTCCTCAGACTTGCAAATAGTGAGTAAATTAAAGAGGAATACAATATTAACAGTAGAAAGTATACGGTTCGGACCTTAAGGGATTTCAAAATAGTAAATTTTTACTTTATTTGCACACAAATTTGAAATTTTGATTAGCTTTTAAAAGCTGTATTAAATAACTAAACTAAGCTTAAGAGCAAATCATTCTTCTAAGAAATTATTTCATTTTTTATTAAAAGAAAAGTAAAACGCATGCCAATTATTTTTTACCATCATTATCATCAACATGAAAGACTAGGCTAAAAGTATTTTCTAGCATCTTGATCCAACCGTCGTTTTCTTGGCCAACCGCGGTTTTACATCGCTTTTAGCCTGTAGTGGAAAGCCCCCCTAGAAAGTCTCCCTCATTTCATAAGTTAGATAATATGATCTTTCCAATCAATTCGGTACTGGTTACTTTTTCCGCAGAGGCTAAATATCTTTCATTCTCTTCCAATTTCTTCATTTCTTATTTTATCCATAAGTGTGCAGCCCTTTAGACATTTGAGTTACCGCATCTCAGAAACCTTAACTCTACTTCGATCTTGAACACTCAGAGCCCATATAGCAAAGTGGGAATTCCATGACCTCGTAGAATGTTAGTTGTGTCACTTTCTTTAATAAAATACAGTTGAACTCGGTTAATACGAAATGTCAAAAATCCATGAATTTGTTTGTATTAGCCGTTTTTCGTAACAACCGTGAATGAGTGATTCAGTGAGAAAACGAAGAAATGCTTACTTATATTTTAAAAATATTACTACTAATACGCATTTAGTAGTCTACTTATTAACACATTTAGAAAACGAACTGATGTGTGCTTTACATGACTTTCTTTTACTCCAATTTAATGTCATTTGCCCATTATTGGTAATTTTAATGTGATTTAATAGTTTACTTTCTAAATATCACCAACAGTGACCAAATTGAAACCAGATAAAAAAAAATTAAAAAATAGCCAAATTTATCGCCAAGTAGGCGACAAACCTTGGCAACCAAAAGACGGCCAAGTAGGCGGACACTTGGCGACATAACGCCAAGTGTCCACCAAATTGTAACACCACTTGAGTTTACATCGAAATTAACAATGATTTCCCGCCAAAAAGAGGCAAAACCCCCCCTTAGAAACACCCGAATGCAACCAAAAGGGGATGTGCACAATTAGACCTCACTAGGAGTCTACGTACCAAATTTCAGTTTTCTAGGTCATACCGTTCTTGAATTATGCGACATACATACTCACATCCGCACATACATGCATACGTACATACGGAAATCACGAGAAAAGTCATTTTGATTAACTCGGGGAGTGTCAAAATTGATATTTCGGGTGTTTATATGTTCTTAGGCACTTATCTGCGTGTAGTCGGGTTGAAAAAAAAAAAACTCAACATTAATTCGGGAGTGAGCAAAATGGAAATTAAGACCGAATTTTGGCTGAAAATATTTTTGCGAATAGAATACTTCCTTTCTTGTAAAATGAAGTAAAAATTGTAATAAAAGAATGTGTTTTGAAAATATTAAAAAAAGAAGATGATAATCGGCAATCGCGAAATGTTATATTCCACAATGGAAGATGAACTATTTTATCTCCGAGTAAACTGAAACGTCAGCAGGTAAACAAATGGACGGGCTTTCTTTTCTATGCTAAATATTTAATATTTTATTCTCGATACACAATGAAACTTCTACTACCTAACAAAATGATGAATAATTTCTGAAAAAGAAAATTACAGTATTCAACTACGAACATTTTAAGTCATGAAATTAAAGGGTCAGAAATGTTTGTTCTTCTTTAGCCGAGAAATTCAATTTAATGTATTTAAGTATTATTCAAGAAATTTTTAATACAATAATTATATAGCAAACGAAACTTAATGAACAACATTTTCATTTTTAGTCGTCATGTCGTATTAAACGTGATCGTGTTAAGAGAGTTTAACTGAATTTATTCAAAAAACAATATTACTGCTTTTCGAAAACGTGTCCTCCAATGATTTCAATAATTAAAATAAAAATAAATAGAGAAATAAATGAGTAGTAGAAGAAAAAAGAAACCATATTAAGTATATTTCCTGTTCAAAATCTGAGTTGGGCAATATTCCAGATAAGCAAGTACTAATTGACAGGAGCACATGCAACTGGGAATTTGAAATGTATCCCTACAACATCGTCCGGGTTTTTCTTTCTAGTTAGCAAATATACTTTTCTGTTGTTTTATTTAAATAGATAAATTGATTGAAAGTCCTTCTTTTGTTCAGCACAATTTTAATTTGCCTGCTTACTTTGTATAATTAACCATTTTGTCTTCAAACTTATTAGATTACTTAATCCAAACGAGTCTTTTTTTCCCCTTCTTTCTGAAAATTTCGTGAATATATATTTAATGCTCAATCAATCTATTTTTCACATGCTTCTTTGAACTTTAATCAATCAAAGGCATGCTCTTTTTTATTTGAATAGCTCGCTTTAGTACAGTTTTCATACATGGCTTTAAATTGGTGTACAAAGCACAATCATGAGCTATGACGAAAACCTTTACATTAGTAAGAAACAAATACAGTGAACTCTCGTTACAACGAATACCAATACAACAAAATATCCGTTTCAACGAAAGACATTTTCAGTCCAGATTTAATTTCCATTACATTACTTAAATTCTAATATAGCGATATTCCCATTAGAACTAACAAAATTTTCAGTAATTTGAAGTTCGCTACAACAGGATTTCACTCTATAAAATGATGTACAGCAAAAACCACTTAAATCTAATCCCGCTAGAGATTAAAAACGTATATTTGTATGAAATTATGTAAATTACCTAAGTAGATTGTCTTTTATATTACGCCAATGTATTTAAATCTACTAAGTTAGTTTAAGAGTTAATTTTATGTTTTGAGAGACGGAAGTCACAAAGCAATTAATATCATAATACAAGGTCCGGATATTTATTTCCAGCACTGACGTAACTGTAGGAGAACGAAAAGCCGGAAGATTGTGCTAATGATTGCATATTGAAGAGCGTTTTCTTGCGCATGTGCAGTACAATAGGCGTTATTCTAAAGTAAATGGTTCTCGCGGATAGGCGCATTAAACGTAGCTCTCAAATTTTTGTCGTCGAAGTGAAAACGGAGCAACGAATTGACGTTAAACTTTCTTCAAATTGGCAAGACAGCTGCAGAATCATATAAAATGTTGAAACAAGTTCACTTGAACTCTTCAATGTTTAAACACTTTCGGGATGGGCACAAAAGCGTCAATGATGATCCACACACAGGTCGACCGCAGTTAGTACGCACGCTGGAAGCAATTGAAACAGTTCATATTATACTGACAAAAGGAATTGAACAGCTATGTTCTATGCGCCTTTACACGAGAACCACCTTACTTCAGAATGGCGTCGTCGATTGCACTGCACATGCACAAGAAAACGCTCTGCCGTATGTAATCATTTGCGCCATCTTCCGGCTTTTCGTTCTCTTACAGTTACCTCAGTTCTGAAATTAATAGCCGGACCTTGTATATTTTTTCTCTCACTTAATTTTAATTACTTTTTTTCTGCTTAATTAATTTTACTAATAAGTTCTTAATTTTTATTGTATTCCTTTGCCCCTATCATTTGGTAAAACGTTGACTACAGGCTGTGCTTTATATGTCTAAAAACCAAACCCAGTGACACGACAGCTCAAGAGGACCAAGGCCTACTGTGACCAACTTAGTCTTCCTGCTCTGGGGTGCGACGCAAATGTTTCGGTTAGGTGGTCAATCGAACACGGAACCCCCAGAATTTAGTCCCCAAGCACGCTATTTACTTATTTTATCGACCCACTGAATTAATGATTGGCTAAGTTAACCATGCCGACTCAGCTAATTAACTATAATGTGACAAATATAGAGACTTAAAATTATAATAACCATGCGTAAAGCATTACAACAATCTGATTAAAGTAAAGAAAGAAGAAAACGAGTATTTAGACGTTTGTTTTAAACAACATAGGAGTTGATAACTCGTTCAGCAATGTAATACTTTTTTATTGGCTGTCTTCTCTTAGAGTGGAACCCAACCAGAACGAGTTTAGGTATGCTATATAAAATATATTTTAAATAAAATGACATATATTTTAGACATTTAAATTACACATTCAGGGGGGTTTAAGTAAGTTATTATTTTTCAGAATCATTACATTTTGTGCAAGATACTAAATATTAATTCTTTCTTTATCGAAAGAGCAACAGTGAGTAGATTAAGAAAAAAAAAATGGTTTACATTACGCAACCTATCAGGTAATTTACGCTGGATAACATTTAATAATATTCAACACTGCAAACGTGTTTAGAGGTACAGAAAAATTTATGTTGATAAATCAATTTTTTGCAAATTTTAACAGTCATAAATTTTTTGATTTCATTTTTTGAACAATAGTGCAATTATAGCACGAATCTTAAGCATCTTGTGTAGATAATTTCTTTTTTAAATGTTTTATTTTATGTTTTATTGGTTAATTTTTTTGTGAACTTTTTTCTGACATGATGGAACAGATACATATTACGTGGACAAAAGATTATTAACGGTTGACTGGTAACAACATGAGTTTGTTAAAGGAAATATTTCAAACTACATATATAAAAAGAAAATATTACCAAACGGTATCATTAAAACGCTTTGCTTTTCCTTCGCATTTATCACTGGTGTATACAGATTTAAGGCCTTTGTGTATAAAATGCGTCTACAATCTTAAAAATAAGATACTTGTACGCAATATAGTTAATTAGTTAAAAATTTATCTGTATTCAAAAATGATATTCAAGTCATTCTTAAAAGCTGTAATTATCATTTAAATACAACATTCGACAACAATCAAATGAAGTATGACATACAGTTACTAATTTAAAATTGTGTAATGATTTGAAATTGTTTTAATATAACTGTTAAAGAATACTTTATTAGAAATAAAAATAATTTTTGAAAACCATTGATGGTTAAAGGGACAAATTACAGTAAATGGATAGTTAACGAATCGGAGAACTATAACAGAGAAGATAGACTAGACGTTAAATCCCGGTTATCACAAATTTGCCATTTCAACTGCGCTTGCTCGCGGACTTAGCTTTTTGGGCTTTCTGTTTTAAGATTTCGTGTTGATTGCTTATATTTAGGCTGATCTAGAGTTCCACCAAATTAATGAATGCGATTAGAATATTTTCTCAGCGATTTCGTGATATATTATATGAAACTACGGATATGAATAACTGATAATCTTTATAACGTAAAGAGAAAAATGACACCTCAGTATTTATTGGTTTGGAAATATTTATTTGACATAAACGTAAAATACGTTCTGTACATAAAAAATAATTGGAATAATGAGTACAGATGTCCGTCTTTTACGGATATTTTACTTTAGGCGTAAACAGCTTAGTATTATACATTTTTATTTAGGTTGAGGGTTCGTCTTTGTAATAGAAGTGCTGCTGCAATTCTAGTACGCTCTTCTGAGGTTAAAAATTTGGCCCTGAAAAAGGACAGAAAAATCAGACATCGAATCCATTAATAATTAAGACGCAAAACTCAATCTTTACCGAGGACTAAAAACTAAATCAGAGAAAGCTTTGTGATTTTTCATTTTATGTTTCCATCTCGTATTTATTAACAAATTCAAAATGTTTGTAATTAATTTAAGCAAGATTTTTGAAATAAGCGAAGTCCGCGCGCAAGCGCAGTTGAAATGGCAAATTTGTGATAACCGGGATTTAACGTCGAGTAGAAGATAGTGACAATTTATTAGTAAACCATCAAAACAATTTCTCACTTGTTTTCGATCTAAAATATATTCTTGAGTATTAACAAGTAAAAACAAATCATATTTTCAAAAATTGAATTCCAAATTGTTATTTCGTAGCAAATTCATGTTTCCTCACAAGTAGGAGAAATAAATGAATGCATTCTTTTAAAAATGCATTTAGCTATCTGAAGGAGCATCAAATGAAATCCACTCTCGCTTTAAAAACAAAACAACAGTAATTCTAAAAATCGAACGATGCACCTCAACAGGGGCAATAAATTTGTTTTCTAGTTCCATCCTGCGGAATAAAATAGAACGTTCTCTCAAAACTGCGTTGGTTGTCCGAGAAACTCCGAGATCGTAATTCTATGAAATGATATCAAATCACATTTCTAACCCTAACAGAGAAAAGGGGATGGTTTTTTTCGGAAGAGAAGAGAAACGCAATTCAACAAATAGAAAAAAAAAAAAAAGAGTTTAAGGTGCATGTATCTGCAGCGTAGTATTGTTTTCTAAAAAGTTGATGATATTGCAGTTTCTTGTTTTCCTTTCTTTTGTTTAATCTTCTTTCGTATAGAACAAGCGCATTTTTGGGAAAAAATGAACCTGATATTGTCCAATTTTGGATTGCAAAACTTAAAAAAAATATCTTGTATCAAAATAATTTACTTTTATGAATATTTAAAAAGTTGATAACTTTAAAAAGCCGATTTTTTTTCCTTGAAGAAAGGAAAATTAAATATGAAATGCATTTTTACAATTGCTTCATTAGAATATTTGTAGGTATGCAGTGGAGGGATTTTTTTTTTTTTTTTTGAATAAAACATGTATGCATGTTTACATGCAACCAACTTTTAAGTTTCCAGAATGAAGTCAGAAAAATGGCAAAAAATAAGGCTTAGTTTCAATTATTTTATCTTTCTTTTTTTTAATATCAAGTTTAAAACCTCATGTGTAAACTATGTTATATTATCTTGCAATAGTATGCTCTTATAATAACTAATAGTTGTAGAACTTTCTACACCTCTTGGTTTTGTTTTTCACTTTTAAGCGATTTTTATCTAGTTGGAGGAACTAAGAAGCTAGATTGAATCTTTACTAACTATAAAGCTAGGTATCTAGATATCCGTCTGGGTTTCTGTGACGCACATGGTGCTTAAACCGTTTGGCCTATTTTCATGAAATTTGGTAGAAACTTAGTTGGCAGCATGGGGGTTTGCATCTCGAAGCGAATTTTCGAAATTTCGATTTTGCTCTTTTTTTTATTCCAACTTGAAGCCACCATTGGTGGGTTTATTTCTTCTGCAGGAATATCGAGTGAATTACCATAACATGGACGAGCAAATCAACATAGAATATTGGCTAGAAATTCATCATTCGTTATTTGTATATATACAGGTGAACCGAATGACCTTTACATTTTCTACTACGGACAAAGTCGTGCAGATACCACCATAGGCGGATACAAGGGGGGGGGGACCCCCATGGCCTCCCCCGTGAAAAAAAAATATCGAAACCATAAGAAAAGTGAATATCTTTTTGGATTCATTTTTTTGGCATTATATGAAGGGGTGGATACAAAGAAGCGGGGAGGGGGGAACATGGGAGTCGTGATCCTAACCCCCCATCTGCGACAATACATTGTAAACTGTTATAAAGTTCATTGCATTTGAGTAATGAAAATGACTGCTTGAAAAAGAAAGAGAAGAAAACCTGACTGAAACCACAAGAAAGAGTAATAAATAATTTTTGAATTCCCTTTTTTATAGGAGTATTACATATCACTTTCCTATTTATATGTAGACAATGAAATAGCTTTTCTTGAGGTAATACGTTCTTCACGGCGCTGCCTTCATTCGCCAGTAAAATGAAAACAAAGAAGTGTCTGCTGCCCGATTCTTTTCTGTTGTGATTTTTTAGATAGTTTCGTTTTTGTCTGTACTGAGTTTATTTTTAAATGAATTGTTAAAAGTTAGTTTAAATCAGTGTTTTAGACTAATTGTCGGGCAAAAAATGTAAAATTTTAGTTTCGTGTTGTCCCAAAACGTAATTATACGAGGATTTCGTCCCATCGTTTAAGGCGGAAATATGCTTAAAATTGTCAAGTATGTTAGAAAAAAGTCTACCTGTAACAAAAACAATGAAGCGTTCGGGTAACAAAATATTGTTGTCTTTTTTGAAAAATTGAAAAAAAAAAAAAAAAAAAAAAAAAAACTGAAGAATCTAAAAACAATGGAAACATCTCCGGAGTTCTTATATTAGACTCAAAAACTCTACGACGTCTTCATTCACATTTGATTTTTCTATAATTAAAAAGAATTTGAGTATTCATCAATGTTCGAATAATATTCGTAAAATATCTAATTTTAAAGAAGATTTTCGCCGCATTTAAAAACTATTATAGTGAGTGAAGTTTTAATAGTATTTCTCTGCATACAAGATGGATGCAAAATATCATACAAATTTATAATTCAACATGAATGTGTGTCCTTTGTTGAACATTATGCTAATATTTAATCAATATCTAAATTCATTTCATCTTCCCTTCGCCTTTCTATTCAAACAACGGTCTATGGCGGCTGTTTGGCTCTTTTGCCGGTCACCTTTTTACGCCAAGATTACCGCCTTCGGTGGCTGTTTAAATAAATTTTGCGGCGTTTTTTTATCAATTTTATCTATCAATAGCAAACTTAATTTAAATAAAATATTTTATTTTTCCATCTCCAGTTGACGTTGCCATATCTATTTCCTGTTGCGTTTTGTGCCATACACCGTTTTAGGCTAAGGGGGGTGGTTGTTGCCTTCGGCAACTTCTATCTTAATATACGAACTATCTCTATTTATGTTACCTAACCACCTATTTCCAAACAAAATAAAAAAAAATCACTCAATAGCACAAAATTAAATAGCACAAAATCAACGACAACAACAGAACAACTTTTATCTTTTGTTCCCCGTAGTGTGCAAAAGGTAGCGTTTCCAAAAAAAAAAAGAGTTTTTTTGCAATTTTTTATCGAACTAAATGTTCCAAATATGTAACGTAAAATATATGCAGCAAAACGTCTGGCAGGGAAGGAGGGGGGATCGAAAAAAGAAGGAAATGTAATCCCTAAACTAAAAAAAGTAAAGAAAAACCAATCGCTACCATTAAAATATAGAAGTAAGGAATATTAAAAAATAATAATAATTAAAATACATTATTGCGATTAAGATTCCATTCTTTAATAATGAATCGAAATCCAGGCTGTGATGTCACAGCAGAAAGGAATAATGTTTTTTTCTTCTACCGACCTACAGGCATGCGAAAACGGGCGGGGGGTTCTGCATTTAAAAAAAAATGTAAGAAAAAAAAATTTTGTGCATTTTTGAAGAAAAAAAAATCTGAAGAAAGAGAAATGTTCTCACTATCACATATTTGAAGTTTAGAAAAGAGGCTTTTATACTTTTTGCAGGATGAGTTTCGAAAAAAACTAAACCCTTGAAAAAACGGAAAATAAAGATTTTTTTCAAAAATTCATAAAAAATACAAAAGTGCTCTATCTTCGAATCATACATGTATTTCATTGTATTTAAAATAAAATTTCCTACACTAAAGTACAAAAAATGCTTGTCTGGCGCAATTGGTTCAAGATCTGTGAGGTAAAATGTACAAAAAAGTGCAAAAAAACACATGAAACATTAAACAACTTTTTTTCTTATTAAAATATCCAAAATCGAACCGAGGTGCAGGTCTTCGGCTAATACTGCACCTGTATAAAAATTTCATCTTTCTAGGCCTTACCGTTTTCCCGGGAAGCCATACTCTCACACAAAGAAATAAACAAACAAACATCTTACTTCATTATATGTATAGATGTGCATTTTTTTCCGTGATGCAGAACTAAAGTCAATCTAAGGTAAATAAATGCCTTTGTGCTGAACAGTAAAGTAAGACAAAACAACGTTAGAAGAAGCACACATTTGCAAATTGCAGCAGATACGTGTTTCGGCGTTACAGGGAACGCTTTTTTCAATGCAAAAAATGAGCTTCACGAACTAATAAAACATCATTAAACAAAAGCAGCGGAAAAATTTGCAAAATGATATTGTCATTACTACATGGTGAGATGAATCGCATTTTCGTCCGCTTTTGTGCATCATGTTTTTATTTTATCTATTTCCCTGATCACTCAAATCGAAATTTAGAAATGGGAAAGTTAATTTCTAGTGTAATTTCGAATGCGTTTGTCCTATGAGCAATTTATTCCAACCATCAGTTGCAAAAATACTTCATGATTTTTTTAAAAATTATTTGTCCAAAATTTTGACAAAAAATGTTTCTTGTTAGCATGACAAATGGTAATTTGTTGTCACTATTACTGACTTGTTGTCCTGTCTCGCTATTTGGCTTTATACTTGGCAAGATAATATTTAGAAATTACATAGTGCCTCGAAAAATTGCTTAGAGGTAAAGCATAATTAATTGAAACATATTTTCAGATATTTACGTAATTATAATTAAAGAATTTCAAAAAGAAGGCGAAAACGAATAACAGAAACTGACAAGATCAAATTTATCGTAAATTTCAAACCAAAGTTCAAAAGGGTAATAAAAAGCAAGCACAAACCTCTCCTGCTGTAGAGAAAAGGATGTTAATATTGGGAAAGTATCGTCTCTCAGAAAGAAATTGCAACTAACCATTAATTAAAAAAATACTATTAATAATACACACAATACAAAGGAAACTCACACCCGCACAAAATAATTTATTCAAAAATAACGGGCAAAAGACCGAATTATTTAAAGACAAAGGACTTCTAGACAATTAGAAGAAATGTATCGCGCAGTGTTAACAGTACCACCAACCTGCGTGAATTTAGAAATAATATTTTCAACTGTAGGAATGATGAGTACTGAAATGAGTTCTAGGCATAAAGACAATTCAGTTAATGCATTATGTTTTTTATTTGATTGGTTTTTTATTATGACATTAGTTCCTTTATTTTATATTTGTTCCCAACACGCTTGCATAAATATTACAATTTTTGTACACAATTAGGAAATGTGGCAACGAAACAACATGTTTTCAAGCATATTTTGAGAAATTTGAAGTACCGGTATTCTGGATATCACATTTAAAAGATACCGAATACAGGTATTGAATTTTCGGTCCGGTGTTGCAATCCCTATTCAGGGAACTCACTTTCTCCACAGAAAACTCATCAGGAAAAGAAATAGAGATAAAGCAGAAAATAATTTTTGTCCGAAGTTTATTTTCTTCTCTTGCTATCGCTACAATTTATACTAGTTGTGCTCACTGTTTTTCAACCCGAGGGCCGCATTCCATGTCAAAATCTGTCTCGCGGTCCATAACACACATAAAACTTCAAAATATTTCATACTTTTCTAAATAACATAGGAAAACATCCAAAAAGAAAGAAATTAATAAATCAATAAGTGTTGTTATCATTATACGATGTTTATTTTCTTAAATACATGTTTTTCAGATATCTATTTCTAAAAATTAATCTCTAATTTTGTGACTCGCTAACTAATCGTGCTTTATAAATGTCAAAATTAAAAAAAAAATAAAAATTAAAAAAAAATAAAAATAAATAAATAAATAAATAAATAAAAGAACAAAGAGCTACACGGATCAGCTTTGCGAACTGTAGTTTGGGATACAACTGATTTAGACAATATAAGTAAACCTTCATAATTAAACGGTCTATGTATCACACGTTTAAAAAAACCTTATATAAAAATATTTGTTTCTGTTTTAAATACGATCAGCCATTTATGTAACCGATGTTCCTTGAGAACTGTCAACAAAAAATAAAATCGATATTTGTTTAAGACTCAGTATTAATACACATTTAATACGCTGAAAAAAAATACAACCCTTGCAGTCGATACTTGTTGACCATTTCGATCGCATTGTGAGAATTGAGAAATATGTAAGAACGTTGGACATTTGTTATTGTTTGTTACAGTATCTCATAATTCATAAAAAATATCCTTTACACAGAGTTTAGAACAAAGTACCTTCTGAAGTACTATATGTTCTCAACGAAACACGCACTAGTCACAGATAAATAGATTTGTTTTGTTATCACAAGCCGTAATCAGATTTATTTTTCAGCAATCAAGTTTTACCAAACACATTCCTCATGAAGTCTAAATGATCAATTGAATTTAAATTCATTCAGAAATTCTACTGATTTTATTACTATAGGGTATTTAAAGCAAATGAAGTTGATGTCTCTATTTAATGAAGAAAAAAACCTGATGTTCAATATGTAAATTTTTTTTACCCTTATTAAATAATGGATGGTTTTCAATAGTTTAAAATATTAATAAATTATTTATAAATGCGTGTAAGTGTAAGTGCCTTCTCAGAAGAACTACGAAGAAATTAATATTTTTTGACAATCGGAAATATGTTAAATGTATAAATTTGTCTCTCTCAAAGAGAAATAATTCATATGTTTTTGTTAACGTCAGGGATTTAAATTGTGGAAAAAAAAAACCGGCTGTTTTGTTTTGTAAAAATTTTTTCGCAATAGCTGCAAAAAAAGAAGAAAGAAAGAAATAAAATAAAAAACAAATGAATAAATAAATAAAAAACAAATGAATAAATAAATAAATAAAAAATAAATAAAAAAATAAATAAGTAAATAAAATGAATAAAAAAATAAATAAAAAACTACAGAAACAACACTGAGTTTGTAGTTTTCAAATAGGAAATTTCATTTTTCAAATGACATTTGAAAAAAAGATAGTTATGAAAACTAAAATTGTTACAATAACTGTTTCAGCAAAAAACAATGGTAAAAAAGCCATTTTTTGGAATGATTTTGAAAAATTTTGGAACTAGTTTGAACTTTAAAAACCAACCACTTAAATACGGTTCTCTTGTCACCATAATCAAATATGGAAATCGCGTACAGTATATATTCATTCTCTTAAAACTCACACAAACTTACTATCGTTTGGATTTTTTCTTCTCAGTTTATGTGCCAAAACAAACAATCAATGCTCCCCAAAAATAAAGTTGGGGTTAAAAAATAAAATACAATAAGTTTCAATTTCAATTTACATTCTGTCAAACGAAAACAGGCTCTGCTTCCATCTTAAATGCATCAACTTTAATTAAATAAAGCTGGTAATTATGCAAGTATTTCTTTCTTAAAACGAACCGCTTTGTTGTGTGACAGTTCTGCTTTAGCTGCTTCTCTGGGAGTTTCTTTTCGTGATTTACCCAAAAATTTAATTAATGATTACTTTAATGATGCCTCTTTGTGTGAAATTGCGAAAAATGTTTACAAAGTGGAGTAAAATTAATGACATTATAATTTCTTTCATCTCCGTTTATGTAAATAAAACTCTCTAAAGTAAACTTTCTCTTTTATACTTCATGGCTAAAGTAGTTAGGAGGTGAATTTAATTACAAAAAAGTTTATTTTAGTTGATGTCTTAGGCTTATTTGAATTTAAAATACTATGCAAATGTAACTAAAAGCTTCATTGTTGAAATTAAAGCTTGATTCATGAGTACATAAAAATGTTATCATGCACTCCTTTCATACGGGAAAATTTTATAATCTATGTTTTCTAACACAATATATTCATATATATAATAGCAACTTCACTGATCGAGTGACGCTGACGTAACCAAAAATGAAACTCACGCCATTGTATGATAATTTGATAACATTATTCGGTAATGTTTGACATGCAGGGAAATGCTTTACTTTGACAAGGCTGAACTTGATCCGCGAACTTAACTGTTTTATTGGTAAGACTCATTTTAGGAGAATGAAGAAACAAAAAATGTGATCTACTGACATTTGGGGTTATTCCACTGGAGTTAGGTTTGAAATTTCAGCTATCAAAATATCACCTAACAGACAATAGCTTTCTTCAAATGTAGAAGCAATTTTCACTTTTCATATCTTGACGTGCGATTTACAAGCTGTATAAATAAACTTGAATTGCTAAAAGTATGAAAAAGTTAGCTATCTTCTATCTTCTTCTTCTTCTATCTATCTATCTATCTATCTTCTTCTATCTATACATATAATAAAATAAGATGTTTGTGTGTGTGTGTGTTTGTGGCGCGCATCCCGGGAAAACGGTAAGGCCTAGAAAGATGAAATTTGGTATACTGGTGCAGTTTTTGCTGAAAAAGTGCACCTCGGGCTTCGATTTTTGATATTTTTATTAGAAAAAAAGTTATTTAATGTTTTATGCGTTTTTTTGCACTTTTTAGTACTTTTTACCTCACAAACCCCGAACCAATCGCACCACACAAATATTTTTTGTACTATAATGTAGAAAATTTAGTTTTAAATATGATGATTGAAAAAATTTTGAAGATACTGCAATTTTTGTATTTTTTATAAATTTTTTAAAAAACCTTTATTTCGCATTTTTTTCTGGGTTTAGTTTTTTTCGAAACCTATCCTGCAAAAAGTATTGAGCTCTCGATTCCAAAATTTTAGTTGGTAATAGTAAAAACATTCCGCCCCCTTCAGATGAAAAAAGTTTTTAAAAATACGCAAAAGTTTTTTTTTTACAATTTTTTAAATGCAGAACGCGACGCGACCTGTAAGCATTGCCGGCTGAGTTCCGCACTTCCTCATCACGTGACCTAACTGAAATCGTTTGCTTTCTCGTCACTTTTTATTTTCCCTTTAACTTTCAGAGAATTCATACCTTTATTTTTCCAACTTTCTTTTTTCTGGACGTTTTGCTATATTTATTTTTGGTCAGATATTTGTGCGCATTTTAATTCAATAAAAGCGGTGTTTTTTTTTTTTTAATCTTTTGCAAGCGCTGCTTTTTGCACACTACAGAGAACACAGGGCCTTTTTTTTGCGTGCAGTTTTAAGTAAATAATTAAAGCCCGCGGTTTTTTGCATGATTTTTGTAGGGATTGGTGGTTAGGTTTGGTAGATAGAGGGATGATATAAAGTGGGCAAAAAAAAAAAATTTTTACATAGAAAAGGATTGTTAATTACTATCAGAGATAGATATGCATGGATTGTATAGATAGATAGATAGAAAGAAGAGTGGACAAATATAGAGGTGGATACAGTAGATAGACAGTAAGAAATAGAGGAACTTCAACGGGGGATCAATAACCGCCCCCCCCCCCCACACACAAACACATACCATGACTTTGAAAAAACAATGCTTTCACATAAAAGTTGAAGCGCGTTTTGTTATTTTCCGACAAAATTTGCATGAAAAGTATGCTCTTTGTGCCTCCCCCCCCCTTTAAAAATATTCCAAAGGACATATAACTGGAGATAGATCTAGAAAATACTTTATTCAACACAAAATTTATTTAAGCAGCCGCCGATAGTGGCAACCTTGGCGTAAAAAGGCGAATGATAATATTGATGTATAAAGAAAAAGATTGATTAATACCATCGACAAAATTTTTTAAGCAGCGGCCGAAGAAGCCAACATTGGCGTAAAAAGGCGAATGATAATATTGATATATAAAGAAAAACATTGATTAATACCGTCGTTAAATTGTCTAAGCTGCCGCCGAAGGCGGGAACCCTGGCGCAAAAAGGCGAATGGCGTAAAAAGGTGAACCAGCTGGTCGCCGAAGGCGGCTAGTACTAGAATAAATTAATAAGAAGGTAGTTAAATATCCTTTTTTTTCTCTTCCAGAAAACAAGATTTCTTCATAAATCTGTTGGAAAAATCAGACACGGTACAATTGTTTAGAACGAGTAGCTTTTACTATACCGCCTATTTCTTCTATCAAATATTTAATTTAAACTTTACTGGCTGCTTTAGCATTAACGTAAATATAATATATTAAGATCAACCGAAATTTTTGAGCATTATAATCAAGAAATCAATTACTTATTTTCTTGGTTGCTTTAGCATTAACGTAAATATAAATATATTAAAATGAACTGTAATTTTTGAGCATTATAGTCAAGAAATTAAATACTTATTTTATTTCATACTTTTAAGTGCGAATCAAGCTGATGAAAAAGTCTTTAGATTTTAAATTTTTTAAAATATTTTTTGATATTTCATATGTCCTTTGGTTGTAACTACTGTATTTTTTTTCAAAAAAATCGGTAATGGTAATGTGACAGGCCTTGCCTGATCTGAAATGAAATGGCTCCATAGTAGATAGTCATAACCTTTTTCAGATCTTGTAAAGAAGCTAGAGGTAGAACTCCAGCTATTTAGAAGTATATTTTAAAACTGACTTGACTATGTTTCACCAAAGAAAAAATCCCATTGATTCTCTGTACATAGAGCAATATGCTAAAACATGTCCTTAGTTTCTAACACCTGTACCAAATAAAATTAAGCGAGAAATGTGTGCTGCATTATGTACCTGTGCCCATTTTTAAGCAACCTTTAGAGCAAAAAATCTTAAAATTACAACTGTCAGACATAGTTGCTTGCTATTTTCCGGATATTTCTTTCTAAGTGTATATTCTTTACAAGCAAGTTTTTTTTTTTGCCTATCATCATTAAGTCGTAGGCACACTTAATTTCAGTGAAAAAATAAGTTGATCGAGGTGGAAAACTTGAAGTAATATAAAGTTATTCTTTATTTAATTTTTAATATGTGTTCCTCAAAAAATCCTAATATTCTTGAATCAACACACTTAATTCTTGCAGCTTTAGCAAAGACTTCAAACGGTCTTAATTAATCCAACGGGATAGAAAGTATCTTTAAAATGAATTCGTCCCTTCAATAAATTCACAACTAAAAAAAACTAATTAACACCACATTAGTGTTCAATTAAAGAATTTATTCAAGGAGAAAATTGTTTAAAGTGTAAATCTTAAACTGAGCGTTTGCAAATCGGAAATTACTTTTAAGAGTGCTTAATTTTTAATATCTTCTCGCAAAATCTTTGCTTATCAATTAATTTTAAAGCTTCTCTTTTAGCATTAATTAGTAAAAAATGCAAAATGTGTGAAGGAAAAAAACCCGTTTAATTTAAAATATTTTAATGTAAAATCATACACTTTGAGAATGGCTGTAATGTTAGTTTGAAAACCTAAATATAGGTATTCATCGAGCTTCCTGTAAACAATTTTTTAAATATTTATTGTTAAGAAATAGGAAACAATTTTGGAAGAAAACGTAGCAATAAAAATACAAGAGTGCAATTATGTTAAAATACTTTCCATTAGTACCGTCGAGTGTTCATAACTTAGTACAGCTGTGAGCAGGCAAAGGGCAGTAACTGCAGATGTTTCATTTTTTATGTATTAATTTTAATTAATTTATAATTAATTAATTTATTAATTTATTATTATTATTTTGCATTTTTGTTATCCTTTGTTCATTAGCTTTTTCTGTACAAGTTTGCTTATTTGGTTTTCACTGCCAAAAAAAAAAAAGTGGGGAAAAAAAACGCATTTATCGTTGGTATTGTATACAAAACGCATTTCTTCAAACATCTCAAAAGCTCATTTTTGCTGATACTAGTACACTGTAAAAAAAAACTGTAAATTTTGAAGAAGTTATCCGTATTTTTTACAGAAAAAAACTGTTCGTAATAAAATACAGGATTTCTCTGTTTTTTTGAATCTGTAACCGGTTATACTTTGTTTTTCTTCGAATCTTCGAAATTTCGCCCGCGTGTTTGGATTTTGGTTCTCGTGCTCGAGTTTTTGATCTTATATTTATTTAAAGCGAGTAAGTCTTAAATCGTTTGCAACTTCCATTTCATTGCATCCTAATCAATATTTCATTATTATGTTTTTTAGTCATCTGTTACAGAGGCATATTCGGAAATTTACCTTTGTATACATGTATTTCGTAGTAGTATAATAAATATTGAAATGGATTTATGAAAGTATAGTTTCATTTTTTAATCTTCATAAAATAATAAATCAGCTTGAACAAATAATAAAAATACGGAAGATTTCTGTAAAATAAACGGAAGAAAACTGGCGTCCTGGCTGACAGTTTTTTTCTGTAAATTTTACAGATTTTTTTTACAGTGTAGTCTTGCTCACTGCAGAGTACCTCTTGGAGTAAAAATGTGTCACTTGTTCATCCAATCATACACGACGTTTGATAGATGGGCTCATAAATAAGTCCTGAATCGGTAAGCCTTAATTTTCATCTTCCAATTCATCCGCAAAAATGCGTTAACTAGATAATCATCTAATTTACAAGCAGATACTATAGTTATAAGTGTTCGTTTTTTTAACGTTTCTGCTAACAAATAATGCTTATTTAATGAATCGTTTCTTTTAGCTATTTATTTTGTTTTGTTATTGTTTTATTACATTTATTCTTAAACATATTTATTATGCATTTCTTTCTACTTCAGGAGCTTTATGGTTCTGTGGTTGAAGCTTTGCTTCTTATACTTCAGGTATTAAGTTCAACTCTCACCGGTGTCCCAGGTGTTGTACACGTATCATCTCTTTGTGACATAAATCTTCTGTTGTCTTAAATGTAAATAAGTTTAACCTCTCACGGCAACGGTACACAATTATTCCTTGCAGCTCATTAATTATGGATAAGTAAACAGCAACAGCTACTTCCACGAAAATTTCATGTTACACTAAACGCATTCGATTTTCGGCATTCAACCATATGAAACGCATAGATGTAGGAAAATATTTTCTGTGCAAATGAATTATTATTTTCTAATATTCAATATTTTATGTTTAAATAAATTATTATTTTCTTTCAATCAACTCACCAATAAAAAGGGCAAATGCACTAATTCATAAATATTATTATTCACGCTTTATTTCGTTCATTTTTGTAATGCACTTATAATTTCTCATCTCGTTGGTATGCGTTGAGCGATGCACAACTAATTTAGAGGATCATTTGAGCCGAAAGGCTTGTGTAATGGTGAGGCGTTGGCCAAGATTCGAACCAGTTCCAGGCAGTTGATTTTCAAAATTCAGAAAATCTTCTGCGTCCTTTTGACATGGTTATACGTCATGTAAAACATCCTCAAGTACCGGTTGGCTGTAAGTACTCTTCAGATTGAAATTTCTAGAGGAGTTTCGTATCGAAGATAGCCCAGGTATCTCCATCTGGTGGCGAAACTAGGGGTCAAAATTCTTGTGGTAATGGCATCTACCGACAGTAGTTTCACATGAAAGAATGGATGTTATATCAGAAAAATGAGATACGTCTTCAAAAGAGAACAAGGACAGATACAAGTGAGAGGCGATGGGAGCGATCGCGTCCCCTTGAGCCGAGATACAGGAACTATATTCAGGTATATTTTAAAAGACTAAGTTCCATAAGTGCAATTTTACATAACATTTGATGGTGTTAGGAGAAAGAGAATTTTTCCGAAATTGAAGTCTTGAAAACGAAATCGTAGCCCATCTCCCAATTACTGTGAGATAGAGAACAGAACTTTCAACAGGATTTTTCTTTTTAAATTTAAGTTCCAAAACCTCCATTTTACTCGATCTTAGCCAGTATTAGAGAGAGGTTCAAGGGCTTGCCCGAGATATTTTTTGAAAGAAACACAAGTGTAGGACACTTTTGATTATGTAGCGGTAAAAAATGGGGTTCAGTACAACCCTTTGAAAAATTTTAGAAATTGAAGTTCTGAAGAATAAAGAGTAAAATACAATCGCCCCCTCCTTGAACATTTTCTAGATCCGTCCTTGAAAGAGAAGGCTTCTAAAGCAGCTCCATTGAAAAGAAGGTAATCCCGTATAGTCTTGATATAACAGCTAGAGATAATTCATTCATAATCCGTGCTTTATTTGCGTCAATTATTCTTTTTTTTCTTGATCCTTTTTATAAAATATAACATTGAAACTTTAATGCGTTTATAATTTCTTATTACCAGCCAAGTGTGTTTCATAATTTTATCCTACAAGTAGAAAGAAATTTTCTTTTTCAGTTTCCATACGCATTCCAAGTTGTTATTAATTAAATTTTCAAGTGTTTTTCAAAGGGAGGCGTAGTGAATATCGCTCACTTTAAAGATCCATCATGTATTCCTTTCTTGTAATAACATCGAAAGCAATAAGTTAGCCATTTGCGTCCATTCCCTGAAACGGGATATCTGAAGAAAAAGAAAACATCAAAGAAGAAGTATCATGCTGACTTTTCGAAGAACAAAGGGTACGGTTATGGATGTGGGCTTGTGAAAGTACTTTCTTCCCATAATTACTAAGGTGAAGAGCATTTAATTAAAATAGTTGCTGATGCAACTGAAACTAGATTTGCAGGAATTCAATTTCGGTGTTGGAATTAATTAAGCTTATAGATCATTACAATATTTAATTTGAACTTTAATTAATCACAACTATAATTAGCTTGCGATACTATTTTGTGGATTAGGGATGAAGATGTAAAGGAAGATTTTATATTGCTGGTTTTATTATGATTGCCATAAAATATGAAATACCGTATATTGTTTTTTTTTAATTACAACTTTTGCACAACTAATTTTTATAAAAATGTGCTGTCGTATTAATTTTATTACTAGCATTTTGAGTTTAGTCTGGATTTGGGTTTATCTGGTATAGTGGTTGTGCAAAAATGTTCTAAAACTATTTAATCACTAGAAGAGCACAAAAACTGATCGCTAACCTGTTGTTCGAATGATAATGATAGTCTTGTACGTTGGTTTTCATATTAGCCTTCGCAAATGTTACTTGACTTCGTTTCTGTAAACCCATCATGAAAGTGGAATATAGTGAGGGAAAAAAAAGGTTGTATGATTAATTAAAGAACGTGTCCGTCAAGTTTATTCAGGCTAGATTTTTTCTTTCCTTCTTCTTCCTTGCTGATATTTTTCACAATACCTTAAACTACTCGGAACTAAGTTAGTAGTTATATGTGGGACAAAGCTAAATAGTTAATATATCTTAACTTTGTTTTAAATGATTAAGTTGTAAATTTGTTTTAAAAAAATTACAGTACGCAAGGAAATAACAATGCAATTCATTAAAAATCCTGCATTGATGCATTATTTTACATTTTTGCAGTAAATGTGTACCTTCAAAAAAAAAAAAAAAAAAAAAAAAAAAAAAAAAAAAAAAGCTTTATATTTGCTTTATTTTTTATGAAGCTAAATGAGAAATAAAATATTTTTCCAATGAAATGTTTTCTATTTGATTATTAAAAAATATTTTTTCTCAAACGAATGAGTAAGTAAAAGAACAAATGAATCAATCTATATAAATAAAACGAAGAATATATTTATTTGTATGTGTATGTTCCCTATACAAATCCAGTTTAAGTCAGATATCAACCAAATTTGACAGGGAGGTACTTGGGCACCCGAAAAGGAACGCAGAGGGTGGGGGTAGGGGGTTCAAACGCTAAAAAAAGACCCGAACGGTTCGAATTTTCATTTTAAATCCCGAAAATGGCACTAAATGGCTCTTTCTACCTAAAATACTTATCGATTAGTTCGATTTTGGCGCCATTTGAAAGTTTGCGAAAATCACCCCTTTATTTCCTTCGAATTTCCAAAAAAAAAGAGTCGTAAAATCACCGGGAAAAAATTAAAAAGCATTAAGCCTAATGGAATAGAAATTTTATTAGGTCGAAAATTTATCGTTTGCGCGATCCCATTTTAAATTCGCATGAAATCAATTCAGAAGGTTGTCAGTTTTTTTTCTCAAATGTGACTAAATACAATTTGTTCAATAATCAATAATTAAATCAATAATTACTGTATGGGCATCAGTATTTATCAATTGACTAGCTACGTACACGGCTTTGCACGGGTACACCTCAAAAATAAAAGTTATGTCTACTGACGCTTGTTCATTAATCAGGCTTGAACAAAAGAAAAGAAAACAGTAAAATTTTACGGCAGATTTCGGAACAGATTTTTTTTTAAATACTAAGCACATTTCATAATGCACTCAAAAGAACAAAAGAGCTTTTCTGGACCAAAAAGGACAATTTAAGTATTCTTGTAGTTTTCAATTATTGCAAGAAAACAACGCCACAAACGAAGAAAAGTGCGGCTCAAGTCAGGTAGAGAATTTCTTCTTAATATCTAGCATCCAATCATAAATTTAAGTGTTGAAACAAGCATATTTTTCCGGGAAAGTTTAATTTAAAATGAATTGAGCCGCACTTTACTTCGTTTGTAGTATCGTTTTCTGGGGTTATTTGAAGACTACAGGAATACTTGAATTATCCTTTCTGATCCAGAGAAGTTATTTTGCTCTTTTGAGTGCATTATGAAAAGTGCTTAGTATTTTTTTTTAAAAATCTGTTACTTTAAAGTTTTTCATTTTCAAACAAAATTTTTATTCAGCGTTAAGTTGTATCTTAAGATTAAGCAAATCATTTAGTGAAATCCAGAAGTCTCTAAGTGATCTAGTTGCTGAAATATAAGCAAAAGCAGGCCTCAGATTACTCCGTGACAATCAGGCCAAGTATAATAAAAGTGCTTAAAAATAACCAAAAAGTAAACATTTAAAATCCCTCGATTACAGGAGAAGCCTTCAAAACAAAAACTCAGAATTTGACTTACGCATATTCGAGACGAAAAAATGGCAACAGATCTTTCGTCTCAATAATTTTCTTCACGCTATAAATTTTAACAAAAGCATTGCTGCGGAATGTTGAGATGGAGTACTGAATAATAATTTGAATAGGGGAAAGCCTTCGAAAAATAGGGATTTTATGTCGAAATCTTATTGTCATGATTAATAGTTTTTAATTGATATCTCCGCTAATTGTTATCGGAGGATTATGTTAAATAGCCAAGCATAAAGACCGGAAGATTACGAAACTATCGATACCTGGGTCGATGGTCAGTTCACTGTCGTTCGGGAGGAGAAACCTGGACATAGATACACAGAAACATATGCTCAGTTTTTAATTATATAAGAAACTTTTAATGCTAATATCAAAACTTTATCATATTATAATAGCAAAAAATAAAACATTAATGAGTACATAAGTGTTTTAATAAATACGAGAATAAATGAACGAGATGAACTATTTCAATTTCCCCCGCATGTTCTTGGAAAGTTGTATAAAACATATAAATTAAAATAGCTTTAGTTTAACTAATGACTTTAGTTAACTGCACTGGACATCAGCAGATCTTAATAAGTACTTAAAAAGGTTATTTACAAGAGCTAAACCATTTTATTACACCAAACTTTTTTTTGTTTTCTATTTTTTGAGAAACTACAAAATTATATCATTTGAGAAACAAAGAGTGTCAAATCTTGAAAATTACTTCTACTATTATATACTTTGATCTTTAGAGGTATTTATTTTTCACTGCAGTTAATTACGAAGAGGGACCCAAAAGTAACCGGATTTTTGTTGTAAACTATTTATATATCAGTTTATTAACACAATTTGTTTAGTCTCCTTCAAAGTGTTCACCCTTAGATGCAATACAATTGTTAATTCTTTTTTTCCACTGTTAGAAACTCCCCCGGAACTCTTTAACTTTGACTATGTCCAGTGCCCATTGCGAAGCAGTTTTTACGCCTCTGTATCACTTTCGCCGCTTCACTTTCAGAATTTTTTTCATCCTAAGGAACAGAAAAAGATTACAGGGGACTAGGTCTGGTGAATACGGGGGTCGAGGAACGACTGGCCACCCCTGAGTGACCAAGTAGCGGTTAATAGTGAAGGCTGTGTGTATGAGAGCGTTATCATGGCGAAGGAACCGTTCTTTTGATCCCTCGCACGAGCTCTTGTTTCTTCTAAAATTCGTCAGTCGTAAAACGACGACTCTTGATGATTTTTTGGCGAATTTTTTCAACGCTTTCATCATTTTGAGACGTTGAAGGGCGTTCAGCGCGAGCATGATCTTCAACATTCATACTATCACGTTTAAAGCGCCCAAAGCACACGAAAACTTGGTTACGTCTCATAGAATCGTTTTTGAAAGCTAGTTGAAGCATTTGGTAAGCTATTCCGTTGCTAACTTTTCAAGCAGGAAACAAAATTTCAAGCTTACAGTTTGTTCTTTTAAATCTGCCATAATGAGTCGCAGACGAGAAGCAACAACATTGGAGCAAACCAACATTACGATCAGACGTTATCAACTAAACTGACGCCATTTGCACAGCTGGTTTGTGAAGGTCGTCTCTACCTAAGCCATCTAGTTGGACATCTAGCTCTACTACATCTAGGATTACCATCGCACCATTAGTCCGGTTTCTTTTGAGTCCCCCCCCCTGTATATGTTTTCGAACATAAATAAAATTCTACTAGAAAGGTTGCACTACAAACTTTTAAAGTATACTGCCATTTCAGTTTGTACCGCTATTTCACTTATTCCACACTCCCCTACTAAAAATCTAACGCACATCACGATCATTCACACTGACTAATAAATCAATAGAACAGGCTCAAGACTTATAACAAATATTTTTAATACTTCGCACGTAAATGTAGCAAAGCATATCACTTCGTAATTTAGGCCTTGAAAATAAATTCTGAACTTGACTTTTCAGTCTATAAAAATCCCTTACCCCGAAGCTAAATTTCCCAATTCCTTAAACTTCAAATATATGAGAAACTTCTTTTAAAAATTTGGAAACGGTGATTGCCAGAGGAAAGTTATCTCCAGAAGAGTAAAATTTATAGTACGCTCCAGGTTTCTCTTGTGGTTTACTTATATCCTAGAAAACATCTTTTTCCAGCTATGCACTTCATCTATATTTCTTCGTACATATAAAACTAGGTATTATATTTCTTCGGCAAAACTCTGAGGCTAGGCAATGTTTTTAAAGAAACCGAGACATATTTTGGTCATATTTCACTCATTTTTGAGGGATAAAATATATTTTACGATATCGAAACAAAATTTAAAGCATTTTTTATTTTTCTTAGAGTAGTTTTGTGCATAAGTTGTTGAAGGGTTTTTGATGCTCTTCAGTATATATATATATATATATATCATATATTTTTGCTTCTTTTGAGAGCAGCAGTAAATATTTCATTTTTGAAGAGTTTTGTACAATTTTTGTTGATTGTACAATGTGCATTGTCATGGTTTATTTGCTTTGGAAAACCCTAACTTATATCCAAAATGTGTTGCTTCAATCTCGTTTTGAATAGACATCATTGCGTCATAATGGTTTTGGTTTCAAATAAAACTGTGCTAACTTTTAGCCGTTAATTTTTTCGAACATTTATCCTTGAAGAAATCACTAGTGATTTTCATCTTTCTTGTTCTGTTTCTAACAAATCTATACTTATTTGAGAATCTAGATCTTGTTAAATCTGTAACACACGATATTTGGTTTTAATTTTATAGAAATGCATTCTTTACGCTGCATTACTTCATCATAATACCGTTATTTTTTTGAAGATGTTTTCTAACTACAAGAATTATTCATTGAGTACCATTTTATTTGCATTAAATAGCCCATTCATTTTTCGTATCTGTTTTAACTTCAATTCTTTTTACAATTCACTCAAATAACGTTTTATTTTGCCAAAAATATTTTTGCACATTATTACATAAAAGCACTTTTTCGGACGTGTGATTTGTGCAAAATTTTATTTGTGGAAAACTAGCACTAGTAGAAAAATATTCTTTTAGGAGGTCATGGTTTGCAGAAAAATATGATATAAAATACTTTTAATAACTTTCGAGCTCCTGTCTCTAAACTACAAATATACACTTGTGTACATGGAAAACACCGCGAGCTCAGTCAATTCCAGCCGAGTTTCGTGTTCTACAGTCTCGTGCTTATTAGCACTCTCCAGCCCGGCATAGGAGTGACTGAGCTGGAGGTGGAAAACCACTTAAGGAAGTAACTTACTGCAACTAAACTGCAGAACTAAATTGGAAGCATCCTAGCGGTACGACTGTTGCTTGTATTTTACTTCTGCTTTGACAAGAACAGGCCCAACTGGTTAAACCACGTGTAGTTCGTTAAAGGAATCCTACAATGCATAAGAATGCTTTCCGACAGAAAAGCATCAACTCGATTTTTCTTTTATCTATTCGCATTGTTTTCAATGAATACAATATTCAAATAATGTCAACACCGCTTAATCAGGTTACGTGTAAACGAATACCCCACTTATAAGAATAAAACTTTTAGAAAACAAATATATTCCCCAAAGGGAAAATGTTAAACATCCCCGTTTAACATTTTTATAATTTCCCCTGGTTGAATAATTTCCTCGAAATATACAATAAGATTGGTGTGTGTTATTTCTAGGTGTTAAATGTTATTGCTAGGAAAACTTTTGAATCAAGAAAAAATAAAGAAAAAAACAGGATGAAGAAACAAAACAGAAAGGTTTTTGAAGACGAAGGAGATACTTCTACCAGCAAACACAACAGCCTAAATACGTCACTTGGTCTAGGATGCGATTATAACTAATCTGGGTAAAGATTACAACGTTCTTTAAAGATTCCGAAAAGGAGATATACAAAAGTTCCCAAAACACTTTCCACAAGCATTTCTTTTTATTTAGGGGAATGAGAGGCAAAAAGAAATAGAGATAAGGTATCTTACTTCTTTCAAAATGAACTAATCGGAAATCGGTTCTGAAAATTACAGTACACAAGAAAAGAACAATATACTTCAAAATAAAACTTCCACTGAAACATTATAATTTTATTTTTGGCAGTAAATTTGTACTACCAAAGAAATGGTAGCATTTTTTTACTTCTTTTTCTTATGGGGCAAGTAAGAAATAAAATATTTTTGTAATGAAATATTTTCTATTTTATTACCAAACGTATGTTTGATCAAATAAATGAGTAAATAAAAGAATGAATGAATAAATGAAAAAGGAAATGACACAATAAACTAATAATTAATAAGTTCTTATAAAGTCCGGCGATCTTGCCCCACCTAAGCAGAAACTTAAAAAAAAAAATATGTTAACGAAAATTAAAAGATAATACCTCCTGCCTCTCTTAATGTAGGTCCAGATGCTGTGTAAAATTTATCGTGGCCAAAAACTTTGAATAAAAGTTTTTATAGCAAAAAAAAAAAAAAAAAAAAAACAAAACTGCAGCTTTGGGGCATATTGCCTTGACAGTCAGACAATTCGCTCCACTACACCAGGTAAAATGCCCCACTTGACCAGCATTGCAAAACTTGCTGCTATTAGTAAGAAAGTGTATTAATTGACTAAACTAGTTGAAATAAGTACAAATTATAATGTGGGCAACTAAATGGAAAATCAAAATCAATTTAATTCTAAACAGCAAATATAGGTTAAAATATTTTTCATAATAAGCACATTACGTGTGGTTTTTAATAACTTTTGCTTTTCAATCTTGCCACAGCCACTACATCTCTGATTATACATTGTGCACGTTTCATGCAACCATCTCAAGCAGTCTATACATTTTATCCAATCTACAGTCGACGTCATTCAAGTCTTCATTCAGGTGGGGCATATTACCTTTTTTGGCAAGATTAATTGCCCCATCACCTCTTGTTCAAACAGTAAGCCAATATGGCTGCAATTAATAGTAACAGCCTTCTTTATGATACTCTTTTACTGTATAAACCGATAATTGAACATAACATTTGAACGCTAGTTAATTAAACAAAAGTTCTTAAAAGTAAAATCTTAGATCAAGCGTTAAAAAACATCACTCTTACCTTTCACTTTGCTCTGAAACTGTAATGATCTTTGAAAA
Source organism: Uloborus diversus (assembly GCF_026930045.1). NCBI lineage: Eukaryota > Metazoa > Arthropoda > Arachnida > Araneae > Uloboridae > Uloborus > Uloborus diversus. Next base: position 46,527,479 of record NC_072736.1, read on the forward strand.
ATAGCTGAAAATGGCTTTAGTATATGCGTGTAGCTTCTTTATACACAAATCCCCTTGAAAAAGTTGACACAGGCGCACTCTGTTGTTTCAATCGTGAAATACAGTTACTGGGGCAATTTATCAGACGGGGCAAGATCGCCGGGTTTACTCTAGGAGAAAAATAATTGAATACATAAGAAAATAAGTGAACTAATGAAAGGGAAATATTAAATGAAGTAATATAAATGAAATAATTAATAAACGAATACGAAGTGATCTGAAAAAAAAAGATTGAATAAGTAATTTAAATGAACTATTTCACTTTGCCCAATCCACTTTGCCCCGCAAGCACTTGACTTACAGTAAAAATTAAAAAACAAATAAGCTTAAAATTTTACAAGTAAATACTGCACTATATATATGTAAGTCTCAATTAATATTTCAAATGCTAATACTAAGAACTTTAGCAATGAAAAATAACAAAAATAAGTATTGACTTGAATCAAAATATTACAATTTGAGTGTGAATTTTTGAATCTTGCTTGTATTTTGCATGTATAATGACCAGCATATTTAAATTAAAAAAATACCCCACTAACATTCATTACTTCTTTTAAATAGCTAAAGATATATTATTGCGTTTTTATACGTTTTTTGACAAGTGTTATCACTTTAATTGGGTAAAGTTCCTTTTCCCCGCGTAATTGAATAGTAAATGTTGGAACCAACGATAATCGTTTAAGTGGAGCTGACAGTTTCATATATATACAATTCCACGAGATAATTTTTTATTTTACTTATGATGACTTTAAGATAGCTCTTTGACTTAAATACCTCTCAAAATTACTACTATTAGATACTTTAAAACTTCTTTTAACATTTTAATTACTTTACAGATAAATTTTCCTCATTTGCTTAAAATATCATGCTTCAAATTTTAATTTTCTTTACATGTCTTAAATTAGTTTATGGTACGTAGCTTACGCGACTTTGTTTTGTTAAAAACATACTTCTACTTAGATTAAATTAGCACAAGTATACTAAAATTAACATTAATTTGAACTTCAAAGCTTTAGTTTTGTTTTTGACTATATTAGTCACAAGTTTGAGGCTATTGGTAACATGTTCTTTTCAGTTAGCAGGCCCGATATGGATAAAAATATGGTTTATTAGAAAGAGGTAATTTCAGTTTTAACTCTCAATATGATTTGCAACTTTACTTTCTTTATTTAAAGACTTTATTGATGAAACTGCATTAAAAATGTAATAAATAGCTTAAGAAAATCTCTTTTATTTCCTTTTTCGTATTAATTATATTCGGGCAAGCAGAAGAAAAAAATCAATTTTTAGCAAACAAATCTGTGCGGTAGTTTTGTTTTACATGTTCACTTCATTATTATTATTATTATTTTGTCTTTATTGTTATCTTTCATTTTTTTCTAAATTACCATCTTTTTATACCATCTTTTCACTGAAAATCATAATAAAACGAATGTAGATATTTTGATTGGAATCATAATTGTGTTTACGATTGCGCCACTATTTTTACAATAAGAAAGTTTAAAATCAGAAATTTTAAGAAATCGTCAAGAAAAGTTGAAATACCCAAAACCGTAATTTTCACAAAACCTCAACTTTTAAGACACAAAATATTAAGGGAAGAGATTTCTTACCAACTTTAAGTTCAAGCAATTTCGGCTCATTCCATTTTTAAAGCCGTGTTCAACAAAATTTTATGTGAAAGGAATGCAGTGCAATCATAATTTTAAGAAAACTGCAGTTCTCGAGATTACTGAAGCACTTTAATTGCTTTCATGAAGAAAGCAAGTCTTAAATACTCTTAATTAGCTAAGATAAAGATGGAAGTACATGAGTTAGGAAATTAATTAGATGAATTTCATCAAAGTAATTGTGAAAATTACTAAATGTGCTGGAATTTCGTTTTGAGGTAATGCTCAAGTGTTCTCCAAACATTTCTAAAAATTTTAAAATATTTTTTTTTTTTAATTTGATTGTTACATTAGATCATTTACCTTTTTGGCATCTAAATGTTGCATCTGAGGCACGATGATACGATAAAAATAAATTGATTGCATTCCATAAACTTGACTTAATTCAATTTAAGAAAAATGCTTTTATTATTATAATTATTGCTTACTTCTTAGCAATAAACGTAAATAACTATACGAAAAAAATAATATCAGAGCTTTATCACGAGAAATTTGCTAAACGCTGAATTCCTTTGTTATTTCTAAGGGTTTGAAATACTAATTTTAAAAACTTGATAGTCTTCTTCAACTATCAGTCATAAAAATACAAACAAAAACATGCATGAATATTTAATTGAAATTTACATACATACACATTTTGATTAAAAGAAAATTAAAACTTTATAGAAATATTAAAACTAAAATTTTAAACCTTGTGAAAGTTTACTTGTTTTAATCAATGGTGCCTTACCATTTTTCATTTTTTTGTCTAATTCGAAGACTGTACTGCTGCGCTAAGCACAAAAGTCGTATATCCGCAGCTGAGCATATTGCTCTTTAAAGTTTTATGCCTCTATTTTATTCTGGTGATACTTTTTGAGAATTATTATTGAGAATTATTGTCCCACTTCCAAATGGCAGTAAAATATTGAATTTAGGTAAATTGGGTTACAAAAAACCAACTGATTACAGTAACTCAATTTTTATCTAAAAAATACAATACAACTTTTCTGATTAGCACAACAGTGTCATATTAAGTTGAATCGAACGGGCCAGAACACATGAAATTTAAATCCCTTTCTGTTTTCTCTGCATATCATGAAAACACACAGGAAAAGAAAGAAAATTGTAAACATTGTTGTTGCTATATGCTTATGTTATTAATACAGAGTTTACTCTATTTATTTTTTTAGAAACTGTAGTCTGACTATTTGGCTGTGAATGAGCAACAATCATTGCGAGTGCAAAATAAATAAGATCGATTGTTTTAGAACATTCAGGAACATAGTTTTCGATTCGTAACATTGAGCATACCAGCAAGACACACAACCTTCGGGTTTATAGCTTGAGCACTGATCATTACTGGTTTACATTAAGAAGTTAGGAATTTTATGCACGCTCCTTATTCATAAATTGCTTATTACATTTTACGTTCAGAATCCGATATTGCAATATCGAAAATATATTTAATTCGATCTTAACTGAGTGTTTCAAAAGAGCTGAAAATTTTTTTGAATTTAATTGAAAAGTTCCACTCTAATCACGTTTGTTGTTTTGAAGATGGAGGGACTTGGTCTTTTGAGAACCAGCTCCTTATTCACGCCATGAAAAACACGGCCAGTTTTTTAAGAGGCACCTAGTAGAAAGGAAATTATATCCCTAAAAGTATAACAACGAGTAGACCAAAAGATAAAGCCACCCACCTTTCCAAGCCAATTCACATAACTATTCATGATTTACATTGTCTGTAATGATTACTTCCACAAAGTCAAATACTTTCTTTTAAAAAAATAAAAATAATTAAAAGTAATTCAACTAAAGAACTTTATATATAAAAAAAGATTGCGCCAGTAACGCTAGTCTTTTTTTTATATAACCTAAACGTCATTTGAAAGTCCCTTCTTTTCTCTTTTGCTGTATAATTTTATCTTTCACATTGTCATGTGTCTTCTAATATATTTCTAATTTTAACTTCGTTCCATTAAGATTTTTTTTTTCAAACGCCTTTTTGTTCCTTTCTACTTTCTCTTCTTCAATTTCTCCCCCATATTATCTATTTTCATTCTCAATTACATAACTCCATATTAATTTTTTTTTCATAGCGATTGATTTGTCATTTGTCCTTTTCGAATGTGAAATATTCATAGCAATAATGCAACGGAAATACGGTCTTTGACGGAGGAGCATATTTAATTATGAAACGGAATTCAATTGTGGCAGAAATAATTCTCGGGAAATTAACTTGTAGTTCCCTTTTGCAACAGCCGGGAGAGATGACATTATCAATATGTACTGCAGTAATTGAAGTTCGTGTGGTAATCCTATGGCTGTAGTGTTCGAGGAAAAGAGGAAAACGAACGAGTTTGCATTAAATTGATTTTTGCAATCAAGCCTATGAGAGCTTTACCAGATGGTCACAAATTTGCGTAAGATGTTATAATAGGCTTTCACTTTAAATCAATAAAAATTGTGAAGATTTTCATCCATCTTTAAATTAGTAGTCATCAATAGCTTAACCAATTTGAGGTAAATTTTAGAAAAAACATATTAAAATTTTTATTTAATCGTTATCACTTATTTAATGAAGAAACAAAATTGCATTGCAAACATCACATACTTTCATCGTTTTATTTTTTGTAACAGTGACCAAACTTTGTTTAAAAATAATAATGTTCAAATGTAATTATTAAAATTAAAAAAAAACTCTACAATGATAGAAATACAAACTTTGTACTTAACATTCCTTACGGAAGAAATTAATCAATGATTATGACACAAAAAATAAAACAGGGGGCGTACAAGGCCTTTTCGGACAAATGATATTTACTGTAGATTATACTAGAAGTATAGAAGCTCCCTTACAATAACGGTATGGTCAATATCTAATGCAGTAGTACAAGTAAAACAAGAAAAGTAAAACATACACATATATCAAGGTCACAAAAAATACAAAAAAGGGGCAAAAAAATAAAATAAATAAATAAATTAATTAATTTATTAATTTTAAAAAATGTAAAGGAAATGATCAGGGTTTTACATTGTCTTTGTATATAAAATGTTGTCGTTTTTTCTAAATACAAAACCCGTCTCTGCTATTCTAATTGAGTACTCTATATTGTAATTGTAACACTATATTTTGTGTGAATGTAATACAACTCTTATTTGGAAAGGTCTTCAGCACTTACCAAAGGAAACAATGTGAAATAATTTGTCTTTAGTTTTCAAAATAAATGAAGGAACCCAACATTAAATAAAATAATTTATTCTTTGTGTCTTGGAAGTTTTGATTTTTCGTATTTATTTATTTTTATTACTTTATTGCATTAAAAAATATATTTAATTGTTCGCATGCTTCCGTAAAGGGTGAGAACACATTTGAGCAAGCAGGGAGCACATAAGAACAAGATTACAAAACAGAAAAATTAATATATTTCAAAAAATAACTTTTTAATATGAAACGTAGACGTATTAGTACCGTACTGCGTCAGTTTAAATTGAACAGCATTGTGTTGAGAAAAACTTTTCTGAAATATATAACACTGCTCACTGCCAAATTTTAAAGTTTTGCAGTATGTTATGATAACTGGAAATAAAAAAAAAATAACCTATGAGACTACACAGTGCAATGATTACGTTATTAATGTCATAGTATTCATGTTATTATGAACGCATGGGATCTATTCGCATGTGCTAAAGACATTATGTTTACAAATGATTCATCAGCTACATCAGGATTAACTTGCGAAAAAGAAAAAAAAAAAACCTACTTCAGTAAAATAAATTTAAAAACATACATTTACCTGAATGTTTATACCATGGTTTGCAGTGTTTCAGTTAAGATTTTTATTTGGCTCAAAATCCAATTTCAAGAAAAGAAGACAATGATGAAATTACATACAAAAGCTATTTAAAATAATAAAATTGCCATTACAAGAAGAAAACATAACTCATTGTTCTAAAAGTTTTGCCAAGAGCTAGGAATGGTACTCACATGACTGGAGAACTTTTTAAGACGATGTACTTCAAATCGCCATAATAAAACATACAGTGTTCACATGTCATTACAGTGTGAACACCCTTTCTTCAGAAACATATATAAACACACGTATTGGGGATGGTGGCGCAAAGCTGGCAGGTCGTCCATAGCGGATAGGCCCTTCGTATGCCCCCCATGGCGCGTAAGCGGTGATACATACGTATGTCGTGTTCATGAACATCCCCGAGTTGTAATCATCACAGTGAAGCAGCAGAGAAGAAGCATGGCGCAACCAGGCTTAAAATTAAAAAAAAAAAAAAATGATACATAAAAAAAAAAGTTTTGTAACTTGTGATTAGTTGAAGACCAGGTTATATGTTTTTGATTGTCAACAATATTTCGTTATTCTGACACCATTCCCATACAAAATACAATAATCATCTTTTTTTTTTAATTTAAGTTTATAATTATTGAAGTAAAAAACGTGCCTTAGGGCAAAGCTGGTATAGGATTTAATCATATATTTGTTTATAGTTTCTTGACGCGTGTGCTGACTTAGATTTTCTATTTCAATCGGATACGTATAACTTTAAAAAGATATTTTTTAGGATGACAGTTAATTAGTCAATTAATTTAATCAGTTATTTCTTTATGTTTTATAAACAAATGTGTTGACTTTAAATTGAATAAGAACAACTTTTTATATACATTTTTTATAATGGCAGGTAGCTAGTCAAGTATTTCAATCAATTATAACTTCATATTTGATTGGCAAACGTATCAAATCACAATTAGGTAAGCTTTCCCGCTTTGGGCACCCTAGTAGGGCAAAGCGAGTTTTTCAAATGTTTGTAAAATTTGATAGTAAATAAATATTGGGTTTGAAATGAAAGAAAAATAACTTTTTATTTTGAAGTTCACGAACCCTGCTAGGGAATAAAACCGAAATTGTCGCGATAAAAATCAAACAACTACAATTTTCGGGTGTTATTCGAAAACCTCCCCGCTTTGGGCCATCCTCCCCTATGTGCGAAAACGCTAATGGTGGCAGTGACAGGATGGATGGTTAAGAAACCTCTGAATTCTTTGTTTTAATGGTATTAAATATTAATTTGGTAGTATTTCCCTGAAAAGACTGTTATATATTTTTTTTTACCTTTTGTTTTACCTGTAGATGGTAAATTATTGATTATAGATGCAGTTGTGATGTTTAGAATAAAAGAGAGAATGATGTATGTATAAATTCTTGAATCATGTCAAATTCTAAATTATTACTACTTGTAGGAAAACTTAAATTCAGTTTTCAAAAACTTTTCATCCCTTATTTATCGGACGTGTTTTTATTTTCAAATTGCGCCGTTATTGTGAACTTTTCCGTAATTGAAAATGATTTCTTATTTTTAGAAATCTCAAGCGTACACTAAACGAAAAATGTTCTGTCGTATTTCAGCACTTTTCGTTGGATGCTGTAAAAATATTTTCAAACATGATTTATTAGGGAATCTTTCATTTAAAAAGGCTATAGAATGTCGAGAAAATGGTTGAAAGAATTTGAAAAATGACGCAGAGAGCTCTTTATTGTTTCAGATGAAGAGAAGGTCGAATTCGGCGGAAAAACAATCGAATTACAGCTTTGAGGGCTGATGAAATGAAGGTGTACTTTGGCGGTTCAGGTTTGGAAATAAAATGCGATTTACGAAAGTAAACTAGTTCAAAATTTCCTTTCTCAAAATATGATTTTTATAAAGCTAAAATTAAAATGACACTTTGTAAGAAAAAGTTTCTAAACAGTACTGTTTTTTTATATATTGTTTTTTTTTTTTTTTTCAATTTTTTTTCTAATAAGAGATGAGTTTTATTAGAACGTTTTGTTTCTAAAGATTATGGGAAAAAACCACGAAGCAAAGAGACATTTGTGCAAAAACTAAACATTTCGAAATAACCAGTGCAAATAATAGATGATCCTCTCCTCTGTCTTGAGGCAAGATTACTAGTAGCTCTGGTAGATGGTAATATACAGTATGGTTTAGAAAAATGTTTTAATGAAAGAATACCTAGAACTGCAACTTTAAACATGTTTTACTCCAAACTTGAATACGTCTACTTACATCATTTGATTCTTACTACCTAATATAGAATGTAATTGTGTATTTCAACTATTTCTGATTTCAAACAGTGTAAATCAAAAGATTTATAAATAAATAAGAATAATCATATACTTTACATTTTGAAAAAGTATGCTGATTAAAGTATCCTTATGTTTATAGTATTTCGAACTTTGAATGTTTTATTAAAAACTATTTTAAAATATTTTCTCATTTTTTTAAAAAGATATATGGAATACATGTGTTTTTATCGATAATATAAGTGGGAGGTTTTTTTCGAAAATGTTAAAAATTATTAAATAATTTATTTAGAAAAATACATTATAAAAATCTACGTATCTTTCTGTTGGTTTATGCACGTTCCTTTTTTTCTTTTTGAAATCTTGTTTTTATTACATAGCGTAAAAGAATGCTCTAATGCTACCAAAATATAAGTTAAAGTATCCGAAACTGGAAACATTGCCCAACTTCTGACAATATCATGTTTAGGAAGCTGAAACGTATTCTTATCAATGTGATATTAGAACACTTCACCGAATCAAAAAATCAACCTGTTGGGGAAGAAATCCTACATCTACTGGAAGATATTCTTGTTTAAGAAAGTTCATGACTCTCTAAAAATACGACGAGGAGACGGTAATGGCGACAATGTGACATTTATGTCTGTCTTTATATCTCTTTTAGCAGAAACAGCTACCCTTATTGAAGAAACTACTTTTAACCTGCAGTATTTCTTTGTTTAAATTTCGCATTATGTGAAGGCATTGCAAGGCAAAGTGGACATTTTTGTCTAACCTTATGGAAAATTTTCAAATTATTATATGTGCTTTTATAGAATATAATGCAAAGAATATTTTAAGAAATTCATGTTTTAGATTTTTTTTCTAGAAGATATAATTAATTATCAAAATCGATTACTTTATTAAATAACAATGTGGAATTAATAACTGAATAAACAACTTTGTGCTTCAAAAGTAAAAGAATATGAAAAAAACGTATACAGGCACAAATTAGCAGTAAAACTGAATACTATATGTGTTTCAATGTTACAAAGAGTTCATTTTTGAATTCAAAAGAAGTAATCTTATGGATGAAAAGATATCCGACAAAAGTTTTTGTTAAATACATTTATTGTCCATTAAGTCAGTGTTTTTAAATTGCTGTAAAATATCGGCCGCAATGTGTACACATGCACTTTGAGCCCAGATGATACCTATACTTTTAAGTATTAAGATGATTTACGTTTCCAAGCAATAACGACATGTTTGTTATTTAAAAAAAAAGAAAAAAAAGCTGTAATTGTTTGTTGTTCAAGAAATAAAAACTTCTATAGTATTTTTCATAATTATATAAATTTTCTGCAATGGTTATTTATTTGTTTTTAATCACTCCTAATTTGTTAGATTAACTGCAGGGATCACGCGGTAAATCAAAAAGTTGTAAACTATGTCCCAACGCTGTCAAAAAAAAAAAAAAAAATGCATTTACCCTTTTTTTATTTATGCTGTAAAAAAAAATAAATAAATGTTCTGCGAACTTTTATCATATTGAAATTATTTACTAAAAAGTTTTATTTCTACCATACGATTGCCATTTTTAGGCCATTCCTAGTTCTCAGTGAGAAGAAAGTAAATGAAAAAATGTCTTGTTAATTGGCCGTATTTAAAGTAACACAATAGGTACATTTACACAAGTATCATATTTGTATTCATTATCTGTTGAATAACTATATGCATTTTTAACCGCAGTTGAGAAATGAAAATCGTTATACTTATATCTTAACATCAATAGCTGTCCATTCCTTTTTTAGCTTTACTAATAATAAAAAGAAAGAAAGAAAGAAAGAAAAAACTAAAAACCACACACTAGATTTTGTGCACTAAATAAGCACAAAAAAGCATATTTTGCCAAAATACATTTCATAACCTTTTATTTCACTTTTGTAACAATTTGACATACAGTTTCTAATTTGGGAAGCAAATCATAAACACGCTTTTATTTTTCATACGAATTGAAAGGTCTGAAATTGGAAATGTTGTTTATCTTCTTTAATTTTAGATTGCAGTTAACACTCGAAATTTTGGTTCAAGAAAACCATTTCACGATTAAATTAGGTTCAGGTTTGCTATGAAAAAATTAAAGTTCGTTTTTAAGTTTTTAATTTTTTGGGAAGAAAAATAGAGATATGTATTGCCAGTATAATAAATAACATTAATGATTTTGCTTCCAGTTTCAAAATAATTTGTATTACATAATGTTGGAACAGAAACTGATATAAAACAACCAGGACCACTTAGGTCTGCAAGGACTATTTTGCTCTTACACAAAGCGTGACTTTATTCTCTCTGCAATAAGTGAATAAATAAAAGCAGAGCGAACGCATTCGAACGAACAGTTCTCTGGAGTCTGCTTCTGTTTGAAGCGGGAATCTTTACACTCCAATGTGTTGCTCGCGAAGAAAAAAAAATCATTACGCGAAAAGAATAGGGAATTCAACAGGCTGCGGAATAGAATGAAAAAAAAAGGAAAGAAATAATAATAAAAGCGAAAAAGAACATAGGCACTTGCTCACGAAATAAAGCTTTGCTTTTCTTTCTGCTAAAGTTACTTAAATATTGACTTTCTTATTTTCGTTCTGGACCACCAGTTTTCGAAGAATGTTACATTCTGCATGAACTTGCGTTTCGGAATTCCATTTCTTCCTTCCTTTTTTTCTGTCAAGTTTGGAATGGAATTTTAAAAGAATGTTATTTTTCAAAGCTTAAAAGAACGAAGAAATGTTGTATTTAATTTCAATAGCAGTAGATACGTAATTAGTTGTTTAGGGTGGGACTATGTAACGGTATCATTTCAAGTAACGTTAAAATGGTCTAAAAAATCGCACCTTGTTATTATTAACTTAAATGTTAGAACAGCGTTTCTTATTTTTTTTTTTTTTTTAATATGCAAAACTATTTTCATTGTCAATTTTTTCCGTGGAACCAGTTGAGTATCTCCGATAGTGTAGTTAAATTGCAACATTTTAATAATGGTTTATTTGCAATAAAAACGGAAATCAGTATAAAAGGGTTTTAAAAAGAAACTTAAAATATTCACAGATATATTTCTGAAAATAATTTTAAACAACTCGGTTCAAGCAAAATGTTTAAAGTTTACATTTGAAGGAAATGAGGTTTTAATTAAAGGCTTTGTGGATGACCATCAATAAACTTAAAAGTCAATATTACTGCCGATTACTTATTTATTATTTATAGTAGTTTGATGCGGGTTTATTTTACGCGGTTTTGATTATGCGTGGTTTAAGATTTGACATCTTTATTTTATGTATTTCGCGCAGATGAGTTTTGATTTTCCGCGAATGCGGCAATGCAAACATATAAAATTTTTCCCTTTTTCAAAATTCAAACTCCTAAAGATTACAAATAACACGAAAAAACTGCATTTCCAAGTGCTAATTATCAAGCGTGGGCCACTGAAGACATTTTATGCGAGTGGTTCCGGAGTTCTTTCCAGAACTAAAGATATTAAACTTACATTCTTTAGAAATAACTGGAATAAGAGCTTTTAGAAGAGACAAACGAGTACTATAAGCAAAAACATTAATGACATACAACCAAAAACATTCACATATAATATTTTGAGCCATCCTTGATAATAGCAAATGATCTTTTTGATTTATTAGCAAAATAAGATCTCGCCATAAAAAGTGACGTGAGTGACCATGAATACGTTCATTCTCTGCAAAGAACTACGTCGAAAAATTCTTAATGACTGCCAAAAGACTAAATAATTTATATGTTCTTTATTAATATTGTGTACGAGTATGTGTCACAAGTACACATTTAACTTGTTTAGCCATCACTAGAATAAAGTCTTTTTTATCTATGGAACTTATCCCCTACTTTAACACTACTGTTAAGTCTTAATTTAAGCGGTATTACTTTGGAACGTAACCCCCGCGTAAAATGAGGGTCAACTGTATTTCATTTATTTAATTATTTGTTTATTTAGTTGATACATAAGTTGGGATTATCGTTTTACACACACACAAATATGTAGTTACAAACGCTAAAAGCGCCAACATCGTTTTTGACACAGTTGGAATTAATTCATTTTTCAAACCAGATTTCTATTAACATTATTAATTTAAATTTATGTTACTAGTGCTCTGTCCTTTCAAAAAAAAAAAAAAAATCATCTCCTTGAACTGACGTAGTCAAACGACGGTTATTGACACTGGTAATAAATGTTTTTTTTTTCAATCCACAGTTCATTTTGACATTGTCTTCGCTCGTATTTCAGAAAATAATGTTTAGAAGCTTCACTCAAAGAATATTTTTATTGATTTTTAACTAACTTGTTGAAATAAGAACAAATAATGCAAGATTCGCCGAACCCCTGAGTGATCTCCAAAGAAATAGAGTTTTAGAAACGCTGTTAGAATATAATGGAAAATTGCACAAAATGATCAGCATTTTGAAAATCACTTTAATACATATTTTGAGTCTGGTAAAGAATTTAGTGGACAGTTACAGTTTTTCTTTACAATTTACGGTACTCTAACCGTTGTTTATACATGCATGTTTCATTTTTTGGTTTTTTAAATGTTTATAACAAATAAAAGTTTTTACTCATTTATTTATTTGTTTAGTTTTCCTTCTCTTAGCAGGAAAAAAAACAAGAGGTATACAATAGAAAGGAATTACGTTTTTTTAACCTTGATTTCGCATCTTTTGCAAATCACTGATTCTCGTTACTGCCCCAACGATACTGACACTTAACAAGGGAATGTTTTTGATGTGCTGTACGTTTAATTTTATTACCCTTGTTCCTTACCTTCAAAAAACGTGAGGAATTAACATATGTTTTCCTTCAAAATGTATGAGAAATATATGATGTTCGGATGGTTAAAAGTTCGTTTAATTGGAGTTCTAATGAGCGAAGCTATACTATAGGTATCTGTGCATGTATATCAACTTATTGAGCCACGACAACTTCAAACGTGTTATTGTATCATGTCCCCCTTGTCCAGGGCACTGAGACCAGGTCCATGATACCATATCGCAGTGGAAGTTCCACAAGTCCATGCATTCCATCGCTGCACAGCAGATCCGCAAGAGCACCAATACATTCAAGAATATGGTCAGGTAAGGCAGGACGGGAACAAGAGCAAGATGAAAAAGTCTTTACCTTGTCTAGAAATTTCATGCGGTTGATATAACCACTACGTAGTCTGGCTAAGAAAGTCTGCGCAGATATTGTGTCATGTTGGTGCAAAGACATACCAAAGTGTCCACCGACATACCAGTCATAAATGAGAGGAACTCTCCAAGAGAATTAGCTCCTGCCTTATAGATAAAGAAAGTCTCGAATGCAGAGAGTTTATCATAGTCGGCACTTCCCTCTTTTGCCAGCAAATTCGTATCCTCATTGCCCATAATCCATCGTGGGAGGAAAACCTTTGCATGTAAACACTGTTTATCAGTTTTGGGGAAAACATTTTTTAAAAAACCGCTTGGCCATTTTTTAGCTAGTGGAATCAACTTTTGCTGTCCATCAAAATATAGGTATTGCTGGTTTCAAAATGTTGGGCGAAATCTAAGCTTCTCCAGCTGCAAATGTTCACATTAAGTTTGAGACAAAACTTCAAACTATATTTAACCGTTTAATCACCGAACTATTGACGGAAGATCAAAATTGAGTAGTTTTTTGAAATTATGTTTATTTATGTCTAGTAAAAACAGAAATAAAATAAAATTTCCAGAATTTTTTTTTTACTATGTTTTTCAGTGTGTTCCATTTTTAGAACATTGGCGCTTTGCATGAAGTTTTTTTTTTTTTTTTCAGAGAATTTTTTTAAACTAAGCGGTTTTGAATGCGGTTTTCATCTTAACATACTTTATTACGGAAAAAATAATATTTTAAATTGCATTTATGTACATACCAGAATTCAGAAAATCCAATACAGAAATATCTAGGGCCCATGATATGAAAGGAAGCATTGCTGGTTAAGTCGTTTGTCGCAATGGAAACACTTCTTAGTCGTTTTTTTTTTTTTTTTTTTTTGCACTAGGCACAACGTCCTTGGGATACAGATACAATATAATGTCCGTTAGACAATCTTGATTGTTTATGTAAATGACAACGAGGCCCTGGATGATTTTCCACTCGTACTTTTCTTCTTATGAGGTGAGTTGTTATTTCTCTTCGGAAGTCATCTTGACTTCGTGTAACTCACAATGAAGTAACTAACTAGCTACAACTGAAATATTCAGAGCATTACTAAAAAGATTCCACCACCATTTTCTACTCCTCAAGTGAAATCTGTAGCTCCCGAAAAGTTTCTCCAAGACGTCCACATCCACCATTCCTTCATTGTATCGCTTGATAAGATGAGGTTCTGGCACATCTATCTTTCATTTCTGTGCATTTGAGTAACGTTTTATAGATGCAAGTGACTCATGTGTATAACAATTAGATGCTACTGTAACCACTGCATTATCATTCCAGCTGCACAAGCATATGTACACTGATCCATCAGAACGATAGTCAAAATTTCCTCGATCTTCTTTAGAAAGTGCTTTTTTGGATTTCAGTTTACAATGGCCAGTTCGATTTTCACGAATTGTTCCTGTTGCTCGTACACCTTTTTTTGATAGCTGAGAAATTAAGTCATATGATGTAAAAAAGTTATCAAGGTATACTTCATGCTTAGACGTGTCAGTCAAAACTGATAATAGATCATTTACAACTCTGGATCCTAATTGCACAACAGGGGATCTTTCTTTTTTGCCTGAATAAATCTCCATGGAATATGGGTATCCACTTGAAGAGCACAGCATTCAAATTTTGAAGCCGAATCTTATCGGTTTTCCTCTAAGAAACATTTTACATGAATGCCGACCGCAGTAGGGAACCATAGATTCATCTATGCTCAATTTTTCATGAAATACGCCATATTGTTGAAGGTTTTTACACAATTCTTCGTAAATCGGGTATACTTTTCCAAGTTTGTCATTTTGTTTTAATTCATGGTTGTCCATCAAATGAAAGTTGTTTTTTATTTTTCGGAAACGATTTCGAGGCATAACTGTTGGTGCAATTGGCACAGATGTATCTTCTGCACTGCTCCAATACATATCTTCAGAAGGACTACAACCCAAAGCTCATAACTCTAAACTGAAAAACGGATTCCTGGAAACCCCGAAACAAGTGCATTCAGTAATCTGTATATTTGTGCTAAAAAACGATAGATATTTAATGTTTCTTCTCGGCACAAAGGTGTTTATTTGTTTCACCGATAGATTAATTATTATTACTTTATTTTTTATCCAGATCGGAAGTGTTACAAATTTTGCGCCCGTAAAATTGTGCAAAGTGAGATGAAAATGTCTTTGAAAAATGAAAATTCTGCTTTGATTTTCTGATATTTTTTCAGTATTATAGTCATGACTTTTAGTAAACTTTCTCAAATACTCATAAATAAATATTTTACTTATGGAATAACTTATATTTAAAATTAATACTAAATTTTTGTTACAATATTTTCGAAAAGTACGCTCTGGAAATAGTTTATTTTAGTGCTTCATTTTTATTAATCAAGCTTCAATACTAGTCTTGCCAACTATCGAAGTTATAAAGAAATATCTCAACGAATTTAAAGTGAAACACTATCTTCACTTACAGCGAAAAAATTGGAGAGAAAGAAAGAAAAAGCTACACAATTAAATGAAAACTAATATGAAAAAATTAAAATATATATGGCAAAAATAATTTCATCCTGAAAGTAACATCTTATCGGATCCAGTGGCCTGGAAAGAAAAAATATATCAATGTTTAAGCAACTGTTAACGAAATAAGCTAAAAAAAGAAATAAATAAATCCTTTTTTTCCTTCCTGATCGAAAAACTGACGGTCTTTCTTTATCAAATTCATTTTTCTTCTCTCTCTTTTTTTTTTGAATTTTTATTATAATCTTCCTTATAACCGGTGTTGAGTCGAAAAGGGAAAAAAGCTTTCCTTTTATCTGAATTTTTTTGGTATCTGTAAAGTTTTCTGAAGGTTGTTTGAAATAATTTTTATAACCAAAGATATTACGTTTGTTTTTATGATATCTAGGGTATTTACAAAGCTTTTCTAGCAAGACATTGATAAAGAAATGAGTTTGAAATGTTTGTTTCGGTTTATATAGGGTATAGAATATTTATAAATCTGTGTGTATATATAGTGTGGTCGCTAGCTGTTTTCACTTGTGACGTCGTAAAATGTATCATCTTGTTTTAGAGTTCTGACATTAAAAAAATAATAAAATTGCAACTAACTTTTGGGAAAATAAAAGTATTTTCTGTATCCATGTTATTATTATTATTTTTTTTTTTGCTTATTCTATCAATTTCAGTGACTAAAAGTAATACATTGGACTGAAGGAAGCACCCCCCTCATAAATTAAATCCGTTTCTTGGAATTAGATTTCTTAGCGAAAGGAAAAAAGCTTTTCTCCAGTGAAGAAACTAAAAAAAAAAAGTAAAAAAGAAATTCTGCGCAAAGACCGTCCTTTACTCTATATCACTAGCTCTTGAATTACGATACTCATTGGAAAAAATTGCCCTTTTGTCTTCTAAAATGCAGAGTTTCAGTTATCACATTTAAACTGATTTTATGGAACAGATAATAGTACGTGCAATGAAGCTGATATTTTAATCGACATACAACTAGCCAATTACAATTAAATCTCTAAGAAAGGCATATCTTGAATCATTTTTGCAAAAAGTTACTCTGCCGGCATATGATTATTACGGTGAATTGAGAGAGCACTATGACATATTATTTAATTCCTGGGATTTTAGGACTTGTACATAATGCATTTGAGTAAAAACGTATTTTCAGTGAAAGAGATCTTGCCTCAACGGTTCTCCAATTATCGGAACAAGCCATCTATTTATTGCAATAAATTTATTTGAAGTTTCTTTCTGATTAGCTACAATTATAAACAAAAATTTTAGTTTATAAAAGATATTGGGTTGAGGTTTTTTTTTTATATTTCTTGCCATAAATTGATAAACAGTGGTAAGAAAAGAACTAAAGAACTGATGAAACAAAACAAAAGCATATTCGTCTAAAAAAAATAGAAACATATTATATATAAAGAGGAAAAGGTGTAAAAACGGGTACTGGTGTAAATATGGGCACCTTCCCTAATGGCTATGGTAGATACTGAAGATCAGTTTGAAAATTTCTTCCAATTAGTGTGTATGCAGCGTGAGCTATGGTTCAAATTGGAGTTTTTTCTGGACTGAAATTTTTTAAGAAGTGTGTGAAGTCATTTTATTTTCATGTTCTTTTGCGAACTTAAAAATAATTTCATAGTTATATTCGGAAAGCGAAGCTCCTAAGCTACTATTTGAAGCACAAAATTAGTTACGAACGCTCCAATGTTACAAGTGATAGTAGGGCTACTATCACTTGTAACATAGGCTCCATCATTCTTAGGTGGAGCTGATGTAAATATGAGCCCTCATTTAAAGGGTGCTCATAATTACACCACCTCTTTTTTAGCAGTATATATATATATATATATATATATATATATATATATATATATATATATATATATTACTCAAGCGACGCAACTTAAATTTTTTGAGATGTAAAGTCGTCTGAACGATGAGTGCATGTGTGTGTGTGATTTAAACAATGCATAATTATGCTGTATTATGCTGTGTATGATATCATTTTTTAATTCATTAATTATAAAAGCCCTATCCTTTTAATTATTTAAGGATATTCTATAGTAAAATTATTAAATTCTAAACGAACAGCTGTCAATTTATGCTTAAATTTCATTTTTAAACACCATCAACTTTATTACTCAACACAGCTTCACAATCTTCTCCAATAACCGTAAACAACAAAGTGATAAAATTAAAATTTTATGTCCAAAATGTAATTACGAAAGCATGATTAAGAGGTTGATAAGGCAATTAACTTGGCAGTTCGGTTTAAAATTTGACCGAAGTGTCAGTCAACTGGAGTAATTATAAAATAACCCGTGAAACGTTTTCTGACTTTTTTACTTTGGCGATTAAGCAAGAGATATATAAATTGTTTCGTAGACGTAAAGGAAAAAATATGTGTTTGAGTAATAGAATAAGATAAGTTGATAATACAAAGATAGTGTTTGAGAAAAAAAAAAGATTTTTAAACATTCATCATTATATGTGACTAGATGCAATCAAATAATTAAATATTTGTTTTAGATCAAAGCTAAAGCCATTTTATAAATGCTTTCACATATTTTATAAAATGTTTTAAATATATATCATACTTTTCTATCTTTCTTTCTTTCTCAAGTGCATTTTTAGCGCTGAACTTGAAAAAGATATTACCTCTACATCTGTAGTCAGTATTTGTTGCCAAACACGAATTCAAAATACAAACACATTTTAAAATCGTGACTTTATTGTAGATTTAAGTTGTTTTCTGCTTACTAATGCTTTTTTTTTTACTGTGGGTGTTTTGCATTTTTATAAATCAACAATTGATGGATATGAAAAAGGGCGCAAAAAGAGTTCATCGACTCTTAATTTCATATGAAATATGACACAAAAATAATTTCCTGTTTTTCTATCTTTACAAAGTATGGTTTTGTTAATTTATTACTTTCATTCAGATATTTCATTGCGTATAAAATACTTTGATTTTTGTTTCATGCATCAAATGTCTGTGATTTTTGATTTTGGTTTTTCCCGTGACTACTTGCTTATTTTTAAAAATAATTTTCCAAACTTGCCCACAAGAGGGTGTCATTCAGCTCAAACGAAACCCCCTCCCTCACTCCATGTCCGTTGTGATGCTACTGTGCTTGATAGATTCAATATAATTCAAAATTTTGTTGAAATTATTCAGTACTGAAGTATTTACATTTTTTTAAATAAATTCTCAAATTTATTTTAGGTGCCATCTCACAGGCGGGTGACACTCTGGATGCCCCGCTACACCGTAGCAACCGTGCTATATGTGTATTGGATCGCGTGCTTTTCTTTTCTTTCAAGATATCATCATTTGATGATTTTTCACTGCGAGCAATTATGTTAAATAATGTATTCATTTGGCGGAGTTTGGCAACGTTGTGAAACTTTGTTCTGGCAACCTTAGTGACTTGTTCGCTTGTGACGCCAGCAAGGAAAATGAAAACTGTGACAGAAGGTATTTTGTGATAAATTTTTAAGGGAGAAAATAAATCAAAATTAAGAAAAAAATGTAACTCACTCCGTGTTTTTGACCATGCTCCAGAACAAAGTATTTTTGAAAAAAGGAAGAAAACCCGATTTGGCAATTCCATCTTAACAGATTTATCATTAATTGCACAAAAAACACTACAAAGAGTCCTAAAACGTTAAATCCCTGTTTTATTCCTTGATCATAAGAATGAACGAAGACTAAACTTCTACAAAATATAATTATACGTATTTTGAAGACGTCTAGAATCACTACATTTTTTTATTCATTAGTTAACCTACCCAAGTGTCCCAGGCCGATGAGAAGAAAAATTTGCACATTGATAGGACACTCGAAAACAATGAATATGTATTTTTTATCGCCAAAAAACAATTTTAATGGGATAAAAATAGTCCCTAAATATTAGATAATTGAGCTTTTAGAGGGTACAATATATTCATTTGTTTTAAATTTGAATTTTAAAATTCAAACAGTAATTGAAAATATGAAAACCTAAACGCTAAGTTACGTTACTAAACGTTAAAAACTAAAAGTTAACAGGGTTTAGGATTTTTCTAAAAATACTATTAATAAGGGAAAACCATGGCCATGAATCTTAAATTTTATCGCACAAAAGTCATGTGATATAACTATAGAAAGGCATGCGCTTCATCCTAACGCTTATTTTTTAATCATTATTCTACTTAGAACTACTTGAGAAGTTAGTCATCCATAAGAACACACATTTCATATTTTCGCACTCTTTGAATTTTTTTGAAGCCTGTATTTTGAACAGTTTTTAAAGCAGAAATCTAAAGATTAGCAGTATTAGGTATTACTTATCTTGTCTGAGGCCGTGGTGGCCTGATCGGTAAAGCATCGGACTTGTGACTGGAGGGTCTCGGGTTCGATCCTCGCTGGTCGAAGATCCACCGTCGTCATTAATGGTGACTGGGCGGCGTTAAATATGCTCGGGGTCACAATGTCCTCCAAGTGAAACGATACCTCTGGGTGTGCTAGACCAGAAAGTTATTCGGTTCTGGTCTAGTTCTAAATTATCGAACTGTCCGTAGATGGTGCTGCCATCTATTGTGTTGTCTGAGCCGAATCTGACTTCCACCTAGAAATAGGCGCTCGATTTAACGGAAGCCGTAACCCCTCTGCCTTAAAATCGAGTAGCATTGCTACTCGGGCTCGGGTTCCCGACCGAGTGGCATAAGTAAAAACAACAACAACTTATCTTGTCTTATGTGTGTCTTTGATGCCAAATCTTTTGAAACCGGAAATGGTTAGGTCAAGTAGGTGATTGATCTGTCATGGAGTTGCTCATTGCCCCGCGACATTGTAAGACTGTAAAGAAAGATTAACCCCTATTAATTGTATTTTTAGAAAAACCTTGAAACATGCCAACTTTAGTTTGCTTAATTTTTTCCGAATTTTTAATCATTACTTTAATTTTTGTAATTAAAATTCAAAATGAAATAGTATATTGTACAATCTACTGTCCCAATTATCCAATATTTAGGGGTAAATTTCACCCCGTTAAAAGTGCTTATTATCGATAAAAAAAACGCATTTTGAATTTTTTAAAGTGTTCTATCGACGTGCAAAGCTTTATTCCAATCAGATTGTTACACTTCAATACGTTCGCTTGTCAGTTACGAACGTTTTTTCGTAGATACGTTCGTTGCTGAGCAAAAAAAAATAATGCTTATGGAAATCTTGTAATTTGATAACATTATACTGAACTAGAGTCAATTTTATCCATTAAGTTTATTAAGTAAGTTTTGATTCAGGAATTTTTTATATTAACAAAATAATTATTAGATATGTTGAAATGCATTTTCTTTTCTATTTGTAAGTCTAATTTTCCTTTAAGTCAGGTAATCAATTCCTTTAAATAATATTTTCTCTTGGCTGCTGTCACCTCCCCTAGAATGCGATCGCTCCCCCCGCCAGGGGGAGCGTCCCACAGGTTGAGAATCACTGAGTTAAGCCGTAACAAAATCGAAGCGAAGCGAAAAGGGGAAGACTGGATAAACCACACCACTACAACACGTTGATTATTATTAAGATTACGTATCATTAATTGTAATGACGATAATGATTATTATCATAATAATCAAAATAAAATGTTTTTGTCACCATGCTATTGAGGAAAGGGCTTAACGTAGCTTACGAAAAGGGTCTGTTCTTCGAACAATAGGTTCCTAAATTTAAAAGCACATAACTATGGCAAAAGAGTAAGTAGGTTACATCGGGGCACGTTTACGCACGGGACACTTTTACGCATTGCCCTTTTTCTAAAACAAGTCATAACCAGAGAGCCATCAGTCGTACCAGATTGATGCTGCTCTCTAGCAAATATTCTCGCAAATTTTTGAGCATCAGTCGAGCTTCAGTTTAGCATTTGGATATAAAAATCTGTTTTCTACCGAGTTGAGTAAATTTTGTGTTAATCGTTTGGAAGCTTATTGTGAAAAAGTAATACTTCGTTAAGAACAAAAAAAAAAAAATGTATATAAAAATTAGCAGAATTGTATCTTTTTTTTGAGAATTGTATTTGTATGGACAGAAAAATTATTAAATTTTGTTGCACGTTAAAAATAAATCCAAACTTGTTGACGGGGTACGTTTATGCATTTTTATCGGGGCATATTTATGCACGTTCATACTGTGTCATTCTTCTAAAGAGCCCCCGACGCTTTTCAACTCTGTACGTCTACAACCTTTAATATTATCAAGTTATTTAGTTTTGCAAATCACCATTCATTTTAATTAAGTAACAGATTCGTATCTTATAGCTTACAATCATATAGTGTTGTCTTCATGCCTGTTCAGTTTTAACTTTATACACTATTCAGCCTGTAATACATTTTCTTTGTTTTAAAGATGGTAAGACATTACGTTCAAAACACTCACAGAACTAAGTAAGAGGTTAAAATATTGAAAAGGCTTATCGACAATCAAAGTATTTCTCCCACAAGGCCTTCCACATCGTCACATATAGACTAATCAACTGAGACCATTTGAAAAAATAGGACCAAAGATTATAAACCAAGAAAAACTTATGAGCATCCTCATTTTTTTTCCCTAACTGATACTCCGATTGGAAAAGCCCTCAAACGAGAGCAGTTAGAAGCTACAAAGAAAAAACAAAAAACAAAATGGGCGGAACAAAAAAAAAAAAAAAAAATGGAGAAAGTACTTTAAAATTTACAAGTTTTTATTGAAGCAGAAATAGAAGACATCAAAGAAAAAAGTATAAAACTAAAACCTGCGACAGGGAAAATGTTAGTACACTCTGTAAAAAGGAAATTAATGAACGATTCTGTTTACGAAGTAGAAAATTGTGCTTGCATCTATTGTTTGAAAGCACACAACCTACAGAAAAAGGGACAAGCTAGGATTCAATGTCTTAGATGTCAAAACGCAGTCTCATGACAAGTATGTGAAAAGAAATATTTTATTTTTGTTAGTAAAACTAACAGTGATGAAAAAGATGACTAAATAGATTCTGTTTTTAATTAGCAATAAGCCCTATGATTTTAGTTTAGCCTGTAAAATGTTCTTTAATTATTTGACTTTTTTATTTTCAAAATGTTTTAAGAGAAATAAAATATTTAAATTTGGTTGAATATCTATATCACTTACTCCTTGGTACCATTTCTATTATGCGTAAATGTGCCCCATTCGATGCGTAAACTTGCCCCATGTTCGGGGCAAGTTTACGTACCGACTTGGACTCAAAAAACATTTTTTTTCACCGTTAAAAACACAAGCTGAGCAACAACTGAATATACAAATTTTGACTTCATTAACTGCTTTAACAAACAACAATGTCTTAAATTTCCTTGGTTTAAACATAAAAATGAGGAAATTTATTGAAAAAAATCCTCGCAAACGTGCCCCGATCTACCCAATGAAACCAAAACCTGCGACATAGTAAACGTTAGTACACTATGTAAAAAGGAAATTAGTGAACGATTAAGTTTACGAAATAGAGAATTGTGCTTGCATCTATTGTTTGAAAGCACACAACCAGTAGAAAAAAGGACAAAACACGGTTCAATGTGTTAGATGTCAAAACGCAGTCCCATGACAAGTATGTGAAAAGAACTAACAGTGATGAAGAAGATGACTAAATAGTTTCTGATTTTAATTAGCAGTAAACCCTGTGGTTTTAGATTAGATTATAAAATGTTCTTTAATTAATTTTTTGTGATGTTCTTATTTTTAAAATGTTTTAAAACAAATAAAGCATTTAAAATTTGGTTTAATATCTATTTTAAATACTCCTTGGTATCATTTCTAATATGCGTAAACATGCCCCATTCAATGCGTAAACTTGCCCCGTGTTCGGGGGAAGTTTATGCAACAGACTTGGATTCAAAAAACATTTTTTTTTTACTGTTAAAAACACAACTGAGCAACAATTGAATGTACAAATTTCGACTTTAATAACTGCTTCATAAAAACACAATGTCTAAAATATCCTAGGTTAGAACATAAAAATTAGAAAAATCATTGAAAAAAATCCACGTAAACGTGTTCCGATCTACCCTAATGTATTGTAAAACTCTTTACTCACCATAGTAATAGTGCTCAGTTTTCTCCTTTGAATACACAATTTTTTTCCTTAACTTAATCCAAAGAGTAATTGATTTTTTTGTTAATAAAATAGTCTACTAATCTATTAACAAATGCATATTGCTTTCCGCAGTGAATAATTGTATTAAGATTGTATAAATCATATCAACAAATCATTTACCTTTAAAAAATAGTTAGCCATATAAAGGAAAATGATGCCTATAAAAATTTCTGACAGGTATTACACAATGTCAAATTGAAATGAAGAATCATAAATCTTAATTTTCCGAGACAAAATAGTGATTTAGGAATGTAGAAAATAAAAAGGCTTTAATTAGTGTTTATGAGTATTTTTTAATCCTTTTGTTAATTAAAATGTTTAATGTGAAAATCGAAAGTAGAGTATTTCCAGGTGAGATTATTCCCAAAAGCAAATCTAATCTGTTCCCACTGTAAATTTTTCAATTATTTTGTATTCTTTCCAAAATAAAATGAAAAGTTTTATTAATGAGCTTATTTAAAGGAAATTTGAAAAAAAAAACTCAAATCCAAGAATTTTGAAATGCTATTGCAAATGTTCGGTTAATTTATTATTTAGAGTTAATAACACACTTTTTCTGTATTTAAAATAATAAATAAAACAAAACAAAGCAAAAATAATAATGAAAGTATACATTTTATGGTTTCTGTTTAAAATATCAAAAAGAAGCTACGCTTGAGTTTTTAACTCTATTAAAGTCATTGTTTGATGTTTCCAGTTATAATATATTTACTTTATTTTACGTTTTAAATAAAATTTTAATAGCGAATCCTTAAGTTCGAACGTAAAAGTTTTGTAGTTTCGAAATTAAATATGCATCACTTAAAATCGTAAATATTGGATACTCATCACAAATTGGTGGATGAAATAGTTTAAATGTAAGTTTTTGCATAAACCTATTTTATGTCTGTTAAACGCATTATGCGTTTCAAACAACTTGTATGATTGTTAAATTATTTAGTTGATCAAGTATTCTTTTAACCAGAAATTTCTTTTTAAGAGTATGATAAAACTTAAATAATGGCATAAAAATTTACTCAATTCCAATTTTTCCTTGCTTAATGAGGTAGGAAAGAGATATATTTCTGGGTTTCTTTACCCTGCATGCCCCCCATTATTGAGCAATAAAGTATTTATGAGCGTGAAAACGTTTTAAACTTAGTTTTCAAATGTGTGAATATGCGAAATATAGCTTAGTGTAAGGCTGCTCGTGAGATTGTTTGCTTTTTATTTCAATATAACTACATTTTTTTGTTTTTTAATATGAATAAAGAGATACATAAATTTTTACTTGAGAATTTTTTTTAGTCTCCAATAACATGCTATATTTTTAATTAATGGTTTTTTTCTTAATGAAATAGTTAACGATTTTAACTAAAAGTTGACGACTGAAACTGGTAACATAAAAATTGAAACTATCTTTAAGGTTTTATATTTTTCTAAAAATACTTTTTTACAAATATTCTATGAATTCTGTAACGTCTGGAATTGCTGTTAGGCTTGAGCGTGACGTGCAGTTTGTAGAAAAATCAGAGTGACCTGCACTGGTGTGCAAAAATTAAGGACGAAGTGGAAAAATTAGCATTTCAGCTGAACATAGAGGCAGAGCGGACAGAAAGACCAATCAGGAGATTAAGTAAGGTGATGTACGGTAGCACATGCGCAGATATGCAGGCAGACGTAATGGGGGAGTGTCTGAGTAGTATAAAGCATGTTGTCGGTGTAAGATCAGTATTTCTGGCAAAGAGATTGCACGCCGTATAGCGGTTAAAATCACAGTTGCTGCCTCAGCGAGAAATGGTGAATAATCAATCTGTTAGACGACATCTGAATGCTTTTACCCAAGGTCGAATCATTGCGAAGTTGGAGGAAGGCCGCAGTGTGACAAATGTGGCTGCAGAGTTCGGAATTGCTCACAGCATCGTTTCACGACTTTGGAGACAATTTCAAACTACAGGAACAGCTATCCGGGGATTCAGTAGTGGTCGTCCACGAGGAACCACACCCGCAGATGACCGGTATATTGTCTTACAGACCAAAGAAACAAGTGGCAAATAGCGGGAGAAATCGCTAGACACACGACACAGGCGACTGGACGACCGATATCGCGTTTTACCGTGGCCAGAAGATGGTGGTCTGTTTGCACGACGCCGTATACGGTGTGTAGGTCTAACGTCTGCCCAATGGAGCAATCGTTCTCTGTGGTGCAGGGAACACCGGAATTGGAGAGACAATGAATGGGGACGAGTACTCTTTACAGATGAGAGCAGATTCAGTCTGAGTAGCGATTCTCATCGCATACTCATCTGGAGAGAGCGGGTAATCCGCAATCATCCCTCGAACATCATTGAAAGGAACAGGTATGGAGGTCGCGGTGTTCTCGTTGGGGAGGCATCATGCTTGGTAGTCGTACAGACCTTCACATCTTCGACGCAGGTTCAGTCAACGGGACCCGTTATTGTAACGAGATTCTTCTTCAATATGTGCGTCTTTTTAGAGGCGCTATGGGTCCGCAGTTCCTTTTCATGGACGACAATGCACCATGTCATCGCACAGTAGCTGCCGAACAGCTCTTAGAGAGTGAGGATATTGAACGTATGGATTGGCTGGCACGATCTCCGGATCTCAATCCCATCGAGCATGTATGGGATTTTCTAGGCAGACGCTTGGCAGCTCGTACCTTACCACCAGTAACGATTCGGGAGCTTCGATTGGCGCTGCAAGACGAATGGGCAGCAATGCCTCAACAAGTCTTTGACACCCTAATGATCAGACGCTGTGAAACTTGCCTAGCAGTCGGGGGAGATCATATCCCCTACTAAAGACCGGATGTTTCTTGCTGGCCACCCATCACAGGGATGTTTCGGCCTTCAGCCGCACTGCGCTCCATGCTACTTTTTCAATAAAGCTTCTTTTTATCCCTCTGATTTCTCTTTTAGTAAGTGTTGTTTACATTACACATGTCCTTACGTATTATGGATCTTACGGTATTAAATGTGTTGATTTGGAAAGCTTTTGTATAAAGTTATATTGAAAAAAACGTCTCGTCCTTAATTTTTGCACACCAGTGTAGAGTGTACCTCAAAGGAAGAGCGATGTAAGTCTAAAAATTTTTATTTTCAGTTTATTAGTGCATTGTATTCAGAAGCTTATTCCGCATCCAGCCATGTAAACGTGATTCTTAAAAAAAATTCTTTCATTTTTTTCCAGGGTTAAAAGAATGCGTCCCATCCTTTGCATGGGCCTATCAAATTATCATAAACTGATTTAAGTCATTCTGGCTCTTACGTCGTTCTGCAGGTACAGAATTTTGCTATATTTGAAATATAGGAAAAAAAGTTTAGTAAGGCACACAAGATTATAAAATGCATGAATAAAGTTCAATAATAATATCTACATCACTTACTACACAGGGACCGATAAGGTAAAAAATACTAGTGTTTAAAAAAAAGTTTTTTTTTTAATTTCAAGAAAAATTTAGTTTTTTTTACAAAAGTTTTTTAAAAAATGCCATTTCTCTATAACTGATTCATTTTATTTCAATAATGCTAAAACGTGGTAGACAATGTGCTATTTTTAAGCCCTAACGCTTTTTTGTAATGTCTTTAAATGTCTTGGCAGAACCCGTTTAATGTAAAGAACACATTTGTTGTTTCTTTCACCACATGAAGTATTTTAATGATTTAGAAAATTAATCTAAGACTAAAAATATTTCTGCCGATGAAATGTTTTCTAAGGAGGAATTTTGCTTAATTATTTCTTAATTAAAATACCCGCACTGTGCATATTTCTTACCCATAAAAAAAGCATTACAAGTATTTAATTTTTACATCCTTTGCTTTTTTACTTAGTATTTAATCATAACGAGTTTCTTTCCATTAAATGTAACGCAATCGTTATAGATCGTTAGGTCCAACAGAGAATACCAGACAAGAGAAATTTAATGACCATTATAAACTTTCAGCCATTAAAGCAAAGCATCTCAAAATGAAAGTGTATGATACTTGCGTCCAATTTATTTCAAGTCTTATTTGATACGGTTGGTTTCCTCTAATCGATTCTCAGCGTTAAAGAGGAATACATAGATGCAATTATTAATGATGATATTTGTATTGCATTTGATTCTACTTTAAAGAAATGTCTTTAGGGTAAATGTAAAATAATTTTCTAAGTAAAGTACGAGTTTTGTGGAAACATGGTGCAATTTGTTTTCTTTGTTTTCTTTAAAATGAGGAATGTATTTACCTCCGGGGAGAAAAATTATAGGAATTGTGGAAACATTGTGTATATCTTTTTATTGGATTACCATTTAAATCTCACAATCACACATGTATGTGACTGGGGAGGTGAACAACATGTTTAAAATATATATAAATGTGTAGTACTAGTAAACAGAATACCGTAAAGTTAGAAAAAATAACTCATGCTTTAGTAGCTGTTATATGTTTTTAGAAAAAAAAAAGTTAACAATCTATATTTTTAAGTGTTCTCATATTCACATCAAAACGTAATATATATATATATATATATATATATATATATATATATATATATATATATATATATATATATATATATATATATATACGTTTCACTTATTCTTGTCCAATATTCATTGTTTTCTTTTAAACTTATGACCCTTTTTTAACAAAAAAGAAGTGGTTTATTTCTCAATCAGCTATTTCAATTATTAAAATTAATTTAAAAAAAAGAAAAGTGTAAAAATCTTTAATTTTTACTTTGAAAAACTATTGTTCGGTTTAAGAAGAGGCTCTTTATTTTTCCTATTATTGTAAGTATTTTAACAGACTTTCTTCTTCAGACTCTAATTTAAGTCTTCAGATTTCAATAAAGATTAGGGGGCAGATCCCCAAGTCAGCTGTCACTTGCTAATCCCAAGGACTGAGTTGGACCATTCACAATCCTAGTTCTCTTTCAGTGCAGTTCGGCTGGATTACGTTGACGTGGTTGAATAGAAAGATACAAGTCAACTTACAGAGTTTTTGTGGATTACTTTAAATTTTTTATGCAACAATTATTATAATTTAAAAACTTTGTTTATTTATTTAATGCACCATTCTAAATTCTATTGGATCTTTAAGTACTTTTTCGGGTTTTATTTTATTTAATTGGGGAAAGTTTCCCATTTTTAAAATTCATCTAGAATGGTAAGCAGTGGCACTATCTGCAACGATGCAAAATCCTTGAGAAAATGTAAATGCAGATCACTACGCATTGTTTTACATTAAAGTTAATTGTTAGGTCAATTATTTATTCTTATAAATTTGAGCTTACTGTAAAATATAAGTTATACTGTGAGACATTATGCCGCTGATGTTATTGCACATTGTCCCATATAAAGATTTTTTTGAATGCAATATATAAACATAACGAATAAAAGAAAATAAGCATGTGTAAAATTTCAGTAAAATAAATTATATTGCCTAGAAACACATTTCAGGATTATATTAAACACTAGTGGCTCCTGCACGGCTTTGCCTGTAGTAGAAAATGAAAAGGTCATGTGGTTCGCCTGTATATTTACAAATAATGTATGCTGAATTTTCACGCCAATTGGCTTGTACCCATGTTACGGTTCCACGTTATGATAATTTCGGATCTTGCCAATTGGCTTGTGCCCATGTTACAGTTGTACGCTATGATAATTTTGTTCTTAAAATTGGAATAGAAAAATAATCACATCGAATTTTTGAAAAATCGCTTCGAGGTGTACACCCCCATGCCACAAACTAACTTCGTGCCTAATTTCATGAAAATCGGCTGAACGGTCCAGGCGCTATGCGCGTCACAGAGATCCTACAGACATCCAGACATCCCCCGGTCATCCAGACAGAGAGTCTTTCGGCTTTATTATTAATAAAGTTATGTTCCGTTCAACTTTTATTAAATGCACAATGTAACCTTATTTTTAAGACAAGCCTATTGTGAATAGTTCTTATTTTGCGATTTAGTGATATGACTCAATTAACAATGCTTTTGCCTAGTTTAAAAGTTTTTTTTTTTTTTCCATGAAGAATGTTTTTTTTTTTTTTTTTTTGAAGTAAGTATAAAAGTGGATAATAAATGCTTGACGGAAGTAATTACGTTCATTTGTTACATGTTTAACGATAAACTGCAATTAATTTTCCTAAGTAATAATGTCCCTATTTTTAAAATTATTAGTTATCCTCCGTAAGGAATATTTCATGCATTAATTATCCAGTAAATGTCAGAGAGTTCTTTTAGCGCAAAAAACGCGAAATCATTTAAAACTTCATAAACAAAAGCTGCATACATGATTAATCTTTATATTTTTAAAAGTTTTTCACGTCATTAAATTAATTATTTTCGTAACTGTCGTGAAATGATACATTGAATAGTTTATCTTTAAAAAAATCTGATTAAATACATTGTACAAAATATTTAATTTGTGAATCGCACATTTTTTACAAATTGAGTTATTGAAATAATTGCTTTATTTTGATTTGCCACATACATGAAAAGAATTCAGCATATTTTATTTTAAAAAAAGAAAATAAATACTTAGTTAAGCTCCCTTGAGATTATGCACAAATTATATCCAAGTCAAAAAGTAAAAATCATAAAAAGAATCAATGTCAAATAGAAATCAAATTATTCTGAAAACAAATTTGCATTTTTTCTAAGCTAAAATCGTGCTGTAGTGGATATATACATAAATTGAAGCTTTTAAAGTGCATCTCAAAATTCACATTTTGAATTAAAATAGGTTTATCATTTCCCGCTCACAGAAATTATTTTAATGGTTTTTATAATAATAATGCAGGTAACATAACATTACCTAAAATGCATTATTTTTCATTTTAATTCGCTAAGTGAATTCTTTTATTTATTAAATTTCTAGAGTTTATCATTTTAGAAATGCAGTGGTCCCATTTTTAAGTAAATTACACCACTTACTTTTATTGATTCAATTATACTTATTTCTCCATTTTCCTGTATTTCAACCAATAAAATATCACATTCCTTCTTGACTAAAACCACTTTTCCGTGACAAGTTATCGCCCGCATAAAAATTCATGAATTTGGTATGAGTCGCTTAGGGCAAAAATAAAATTACCCGCCCCACACACTTTCTCAATATTTTATGCCCTTCTTACTACGAAGATGGAGAGGAAGTAACTGGAAATAGCTAAAAAAGAAGTGAAATAAAATAAAATAACGGAAGAGATGAACAAACTTGGATAAATTTCTCCCTAAATCATGCGGGCTGAAATGATGTTGAAACCTGATCTTAAGGAAAAACGTTGCCTTAGGCTATCTTATTTGGAGACTTAAATCACCGATGTTTTTTTGCGAGAGAAGTTCTCGGGAAATTCAGGGTTAAGTTATTTTTGATTCGGAGATACGTTATACTTTTGTTTTTAGCATCGATATCATCATTTGATTTTGTTTATCATAAATATATTCAGGAATACTAATAGTTGAACTGTAATTTGTTTTTAATGAGATTTATTTTCTGAGCGCACAAATGATCACAAGCACAGTAATCGTTTAGTGAGTATTCTGTTGAATTTATTACATTATAATTGTGGGTTTGCTTATTCTTGTTTTCAAGGTACATATTTTTTTCTTTGTTTTTTTTTTTTATTTTTCATGCACAGCTTTTCAGTTGATGATAAAAATGTGTAAACTTTTTTTTTTTCGGATTTCCTTTAAAAATAATCCGTACAGTTTATGTACCAAGTTTTAATCATTTACGTCTACTGGATCGAACTCTATACCTAAGTCGGGTGACTTTTTATGTAACCAACTTGTATATGGTTTTATTTCTCCATCAACCTTAGAAGTAAATTAAATATAGTAACTTTATAAAATCATTGATTGAAACATAATTTGTACTGATGCTCTTTCTTTTTTACCAATATATTCAAATACCAATGTATCAAATCATGTAAAACATATCTACATTAAGTTTTAGCATTTAAAATCCTTTTTTTTTTCGAAAACCCAAACCGACAAAAATGAAATCAAACTACATGATATGAAGGAAATATAACTATAATTGCGTTTTAACTTTGTTTTTAAAAACGATTTGGTTAGATTTTTACCACATGGATCTTAGATATAGCAGATATGTATCGAAAATCCCGTAATTTTCATGCATTTGCATCCATTAATAAATTATCTTAATTTTTATGGAAATACTTTCGTTTACAATTTTTCCTGAAAAATCTGTTGTCTGTATGCTTGTTGACCTAATAAAAAAAGCATGCATTTGCTATAACGATGCTAAGCCGTGATATAAAAACGCAATAGTTTTATTTGAAGAATAAACTTTATGAGCTGCAGTATAGAGATCTATCGATATTGATTTTTTTTAATCACTAACTATTTACTTGAGAATTCTAAGGCAATGGGCGGAAGCAGTAGTGTCATCATACAGGATATGTCCATTAAACTATTTCAACTAAGAATAAAAAGTCATATTAAAATTTAATCTGAAACTCCATTTCCTATGGGGTAAATTATGAAAATTTTGAGATTTGTCTCAGCAAACCCGTTACGTATTTGTATTTTAGAATTAAACAGAATGCTAGACTCTTTACTGGACACTCTAAAAATATGATTCGAAGCTGGAATAACACTCCGTCAAGAATGTATTTCATATTCGGACGATACTCGAAAAACCGGAGCTGCTTTTGCTAATACGAAACGCAATTCAAAGTTATGGCGATAAATCAACATACCAAGATTTATTTTTAGCCCATCCAGAAGAAGTTTAATTGTTTTAAATTAGAGAAAGCAATCAAATATCCAACTGATTCAAAACGCTTTTTTAAGTTTAAATAACTTTACAATAAATATAAGAAGTTCAGGACAAATACAGCAAAACTTTTCCTTTTCGAGTTGTATCAGGAAATAAAATCATTCATGAATGGCCAATAACTTATACTGTTTTTCGAAAGCAGTCAATTAAACTTGGTTGAGTGGGTTTTCTATCTTCGAATGCGTCCAGAACGGATGGCTAATTCGAGTGAAAGTTATCGCAGTCGAAAAATTCTTAGGGTAAGCCCTAGACTCTTAACTTGTCTAGAGTGAAATACATTTATACATTTATCGCAAAACCTTGTTTTGAGATTTTCTAAATTTGTTCAATTCTTTTTGGAGATTATTCATTTTAAGATAAATTTGAGTTTTTTTTTTGTGCGGTCTTATGTTGTGCGATTTTTTTTTGTGCAAATTTTTTTTTGTGCAGTACATGAAAATTTCAATCAAATTGGGACTCAATTGACGAAAATATTTTTTAAACTATCGTGAGGTAGTAACTTTAAGTGACGACATAGACACCTCGAGGGGAAGTCACTGTGGCCTCCCAAAAGTTTCCTTATTCGGATTTTTTTTCCGACTACTTGGCAAAACTATCATGACTTGGTTTCCTTTGATTTCGTTTAAAGAAGCAATTCCTAGTTATATGTTAAATTTTTATGTTATTTCCTATTTGAGACTATTTTATGCTGTTCCTTTCCACCGCATATTATCATTATTATTATTAACTGTGTTGCAAGAACAACTTTTTATAACAACTCTTGCAGTTTCGAACAATGTTTTAAAGCGGTTTTTATGCGGTCCTTATCCACCGCATAAGAACAGGTGTATGTGTATATAAATAATGATAATAAAATATTTTCGAAAAAATATATGAGCAGAAATATTGCACTCTTACCAGAAATCGTTTTGCAGAAAAACGGAATCGGAAGAAACTTGTCGTTAAAATTTTGAGTATTTAAAAAGCAGAAATTTGTATAGATAAAATAAACATTTCTCGTTAAAGAGAATACATTTGTCCACATTTATTAGAGAACATAAACAAACTATAGAACTTTCAAAATATACGAAGCACTTAAAGGAAAGGGATGCAAGTGTCAAAATTAAAACTTATAGATGATTAGTACAAAAGATAAGAAAAGTTCTTATCTCTTTAGTGTGTATTGGCGGAAAGTGCGGCATGAGTTAGTAAAACGTTTTAATGCAAACCTCTCAACTGTTTGAATTTTGCATGCGTTTTACTCAAAGCTAAATAAGTCCCCTAACATCTATTTATTTCTCTCTACTTTATATATTATTATTTAAAAAACGCACCTAATAATAACTAAATTATTTCACGAAATGGAAATATTCGTAAGTTTGCTTGTTCTGAGAAAATATAACTTAAATAAAATGAGTGAATTTTTGAATGTTGTGATGCGATTTAAAACATTCTCTTCGGTGGAGAGATATACAAGATGATATCCTTATGAGCACTGTTTAATTTTTTCCATATGTGCTCCAAGCACATTTCCTTATACTTTATTCACTGCTCCATGCACAAGGAAGCGTATTCGGGTATGTTATTTTACATTAACTCACTATTTCACTAATTTTATGACGTGTTTATTGTCAGGAACGTTAAAAACACGTTAATATGTATCACGACTATTCACCGATAATAGAGAAAGATCACATTAATGTGCTGGAAAATGTATAAGTATCAAAAAACTACTATAATACAATACAAACACTACATAGTTATGAGAAATGAATTTAAAAGAAAATGAAATTAAAAATAAATGAAAAAAAAAACGGTCATTTGTACTGAAAAGTAAACGATAATATCACAAAATTTACATTCCACAGATTTGCAAGAAATTTCACGAACGTTTTTTGAGGTTACGAGAAATCCCCTTTTCGGTGCAAAAGAATTGGGGTTAAAAATAAAATAAATCCGATAAAAGATTATTTTGTTTCATGTCTTTTTATTCACAAAGTTAAATGCGTAAGTTTGCAACACAAACTGCAAACACGTTTTTCGGAGTTAAGGAAGGAAACCCGTTTTCAGTGCAAAAGAAACGGGATTATGAATAAAATATAACCGATAAAAAATCTTTTGCTGTGTGTCGTTCTATTAACAGCGTGAAATGCAATTTCGCAACAAAATGCACACATGTTTTTCGGAGTTACGAGGAATCCCATTTTCGATGCTAAAGAAGTGAGTTTATGCATAAAAAGAGATCCAAAGAAAGGATCTTAGGTTATTACAATCCAGACGCATTGAAAAATTAATTCCTCGTAACAATTAAAATATGTGTGCAGTTTGTTGCAAACTTGTGCATTTTAAAATTGTGATATTATTGAGCAATCACGATTGCTTATTGTTCTTACGTGACAGTTTTGAATCCCCATGACTTTATCCCCCCCCCCTCTGCAGCACCACCGTCGGTCGACCGCCTCACGATGCTGCTCCTCTAGCGAAAACCGTCTCCAGGTTCGGTCACTTACTTTCCTACACTTACACATACACCTACACACACACGCATACACACATACACACACACGCATACATACAGACACCTACACATACACACAACTACCCACACACACACACACATGCACATACCCCCACCACACACAAACACACACGCCTACATACACACACATACTCGTGATTGCGAAAAACATAATTTGAATTCAAGATGTCGAAGTTCAAATTAATTTTTACTTTTTTTTATTTTTTTTTTATCCAACTATGGTTTTAACGTAATGTTTTCTAAGTCTAAAAACACTGCGATTAATGATTATCAAACCTATAATAAGCTGTAAGTTTTTGAGTAGTTTCATTTATATCAGCAAACTAGTTTTAAAAATAACCTATTAAAATCCTTCTATTTTCAAGAGAAAAGTAGTTTTTACTGCAAACGTTTTTATTGAGTAAATATAAAATTCTAGACATGACAAACATTTACGCTTCTTATCGCAAATAAGAGAAAGTTGAACACGCTTAACAATATGTTCAATCATATAATTACTGGAAAGAAGCTTACTGCCGGTTTGGATTTTTCAAAAGTAGCGGTAGTGAAATTAAAACTAATTCCGTCTCAAATGATTTTTTTAAAAAAAAGAAAAGAAAATTGGAAAATGGAAATTTGGGGAATTTACCATCAACTATTGTTAAACAGTTAAATGTAATTTACTCAGCATTAGTTTGACAATTGTAAGAACTTACGTTGTTTTTTGTTTAACTTTCAATGTAAAAGCTGATTTGTTCAGGTGATTTAAAAGTAGTTGGTTTGTTTACACTAAGGCTGTTTAAAAATTTACATTAAATATTTTTTTTAAATATTCTGCTTCTTACCTCATTGTTTGTTACTCAATTATATTTCTTATCTTCTCTTTCCTCGACATGTGCATAGTTTAAAAAAATAATAAAGTAACATGAACCATGCTCAAATGCGCTCGATTTTTCAAAAAAAAATTTTAAGTGCAAAAAAAGTTACAGTTGAAAAAATGTTAAAAAATTGACTTTCTGAAAAAAAAAATAATTTTTTTTATTGCATATTTTATTTTCACTAAATTGTTTTTCTTGAATCGGGCCCCAAAGTTCAATTGCAAGTTTGTATCTAATAACGGCCAAT
The DNA here is from genome assembly GCF_026930045.1 of Uloborus diversus. Taxonomy (NCBI): domain Eukaryota; kingdom Metazoa; phylum Arthropoda; class Arachnida; order Araneae; family Uloboridae; genus Uloborus; species Uloborus diversus. The sequence continues at coordinate 46,563,526 of NC_072736.1, forward strand.
TTGTGTACAATCGATTCAGAAGTAAACTTTTCCAACTTTTTCTCACTGTATGTTTCAGAAATTCATGCAAATCAAATTTTATGTTTTTCTTTTTCACTTAAGTCCTATTGAATGAATAATTAGAAAGAAACTTTTAACTTTTCTTAAAAGTACATTTAATACCCAGACAAAACATAGATCACTACTGCCATATTTATCCTTTGTTTACAGCATTCTGCCCTTTACGTCAAATATTTAATAACAGGAAAGGACATGCATTTGAATTTTTAATCCGAAGCAATAGTTTCATAAAATCTTTTCTTCATAAACAAACTCAGTCTCTCGGAATTCTTTAAAAGTGCTTCTATAAACAAGCAATTTTCGAAAGCGCTCAATGTGCTTTACGCTTCCAATACAAAGATATCGCAACAAAAGAGCTCCCAGGATAAAACGTAAACGTTTAACTTGTCCTAAGTAAAATATATTTATACTCTTTTATCGTATAAAATCCGATAGAATCGATCTTTTTTTACGAGCATGTTTGTTTCGCTGAAATTCTTTAGGGAAAATTTCGCCCTGTCCGGGGATTTTACTAAGAAAAGGGAAAGGTTTTAATATGAGTTCGTAACAGATTAAACTGTTAGATGCCAATATTTTTTCATGAAATACTTTAAGTGTGTCTGAAATGTTGTTTGCTGATACATTTATTTTATTGGTTAAAACTTTGCTGAAACAAATGTATTTGCTGGTGGTCTGGTTATTTTACAATGTTTTAAAAAGAAAATAGTTGTAACACTTTAGATCAATATCTGGTAGGTTTTGAGCTTCACGAAAAATTAATACCAAATAAAAAACATTAATTTAGTTCGTTTTTCAGAGTAATTCGTTAAGGGGATAAAAGAAGAATTTCGCTAAAGCAAAAGGACATTCCCGTGAGCATTAGTACTACCCTAAATTTAACAATTACGTCACGTCGTACTAATACTATAGATGTAATATTAACTAAATACACAACGAGAACCGGTTCACTGAGGCAACCGAACCCTTCTAGTAGACGGGCAAACATCCGAAAAGCGCAAGCGCGTAAAATTTTACTGTAGCCTGACGCAAACTGCATTGTATCCTTGCAAGCTAAGCGTTTTCCCGTTTACTTCAACTTTTGAACGTTCAATGGCATCCAGTAGCTGTCGCAACGTAATTGTGCATCTAGTTACACTACACCTCTGACTAATACAAAAATTAAAAATCTTTAATTTAATGTCATTGTTGTGTTTTGAAGATAAATCAATTCAATCGGTATTTTTTGTATTACTATTGAAGGGTATTCACAGACATAAGGGGGAAAAAACTTTTGTATTCGAGAATTATAAAAGGTTCCTTTTGAACTTTTTTTTGGTGATCTTGTCTTTTGATGTTTTTTGTCTTTTTTGGTCATCCGTTACCGCAATTTGGTTGATCAGTGATTGCAGGTTCAAGGTCTGTTTTTTCTTACAGTTGTCAGACTATTTTTTTTCGTTTAATTCTAAAACAGAGAATAAAACATCAGCAGACTTTCAGAACATCAACCACTATACAATTGAAGTTAAATACAACGTTTGATCTCAGAATAATTTTTCCAGCATTAAAAAAAAAAAAAAAAAAAGAAACATATCACCAATTATCTTTTTTCTCTCTACTTACTGAGTGTTTTCAAATATTACTTTTTTATGTACAATTCTTTTTCTGACTGTTAAAATGAAACCATTGTTTCAATCCTCATTAATTAATTGCAATGATCGAGTAACGCTGACGTCACCAACAACACCAACAATGAAACTCACTTTACGGCATGAAAATTTGATAACATTTTTGGTAATGTTTGACATGCAGAGAAATGCTTTATTTTGACAAGGCGAAACTAGATTTGGTAACTTAACTATTTTACTGGTAAGACTGTCATTTTAGGGGAATGAATAAATGAAAAAGTGGTCAACAGCTTAACGCTATCTACTGGAATTTAAGGTTAATCCAATAGAGTTAATGTTAAAACTTCAACTATTAAAATGCCACCAAACAGGCAATTGCTTCGATCAAATGTAGAAACAATATTTAACCGTCATGCCATGACGGGAGAATTTTCAGTTTTTAAATAAGGAATTAACAATCAGAAGAACACTAATCTCCACGCATTAAAAATGATATTAATTGTTGATAGTTTAACAGAGTTTTCCTTGGAATACCAACAGTTCTTCAACACTCATTAAAAATTAGTTTATATTCTCTTTTTTGTAATTAAATAATTCCTCTATCTTAAAAACATGAAAAGGTAAGCTATTAAAAAAAAAAAAAAAAAAAACTTTTTAAACCCAAATTCTCATTGCCTTGAAGGACCTCTGTTCCAAATTTTGCAAAAAGTCGACTTAAACTGTAGATGTGTATAAGGGGCAGACACACAAATAAACAACCAGTTTTAAATACTTACATTTTCATTTTGAATTACCACCCTTCATAACTTGATTGCTAAAATTTAAGATTAACATCAAGTAGATGGTCCACTTACACAGGTTTTACTGTATCAGGAAGAAAACCAAACGTGGCAATTCTTTTTGTAAGCAGGACACATTTTCTTTTTTTCTTTTTGTCATTTACTTCTAATTCATTCCTCTTATTACTAAAAGATAATTTAAAGCTCCCCGATTAAAAGCGTTAGTCGTCAGATTATATTTCTCCAGCCCCGATAAGACACTCACCTGCCTCACTTTAAGAAAGTGATGCAAAAACTGTCTACCGAGTGAAATTTTATCCAGCAAACCTTTCACACCCTTTTTGCTAAATGATTTAATTATGATGAAGAAAAAAGAAACACACCCTCCCATGAGAGGTCTGTATCAAGTTCACTTGAGACTAAGGCGTCTTTCTCAAGACGGCTAAAGAAATCGATATGTGCTAACATCACATAATTGAAGTTATCGCCATGAAAGATGAGTTTTTTAATTTAATTGTTAATATCTCAGCTTTTCGAATGAAATGCTGAGGAATGATGACGAAAACTAGAAACTGATACAGATCTAAAATAATTTTTTTCGTTATCTTAAGATGTTTTTCGCCCTTGAGGAATTGGCAGATTTTGATTGTTTTGCTAAGTTGACGTATGTGTGAATGATTTTTTTTCTGATATATAAAATAATGGTTTGGGTGTAATCTAACCTTCTGCACATTTTTAACTAAAAATTACGGGTATTTTTTGTTTGTTTGTTTGTTTTAATACAGGACACATTTTTAATATCCAATTTGTCTTGTTATCTATTTGAATCTCTACTTGTTCCAGGAGTTTTATTTTTTATGAAACCTAGAGAACGGTCTCCAGTCGATTAGCTGTATTTCAACACGCAACCTTTCAGCGTAGCGCCGAAAGAATCGTGAAGCGCAATGCCATCTTGTTCTTTAATAATTTAATAACTTTACTAATATTATAAAGGGAGAGGGCGGGTTTTTGTGTGTTTATATGTTCGAGGTAATCTCAGGAACCACTTCACCTATTTGAAAAATTCTTTTACTATGTGAAAGGTGCTTTCTTACTGAGTAACATAGGCTATAATTTGAAAAAATCCGATAAATAGTTCTTTTTTTATTCAAATTTAGGCCCAAATTTCACGTAAATTGCCTATTATTGGCTATTAAAAGGGTGAAAAATTACTTGCACATATTAATATTATATATAGTTGAAAAGGGTAGAATTTTCTGCGTTCAAAACAATTTATTTCTATGCTCTAACTTAATTACGGCGGGAGTAATTTAAGTTTTTAGCTCGAACGTTTTTAGGCTTAGCTGAAATTTAGGCACTACTTTCTTCATTAAATGTATCAATAAAAAGTGAAGGAATTGTCCTACAGTTTTTTTTTCTGACAGCACTGAAAAAAGCGAGATATTTTACTCCAGATCTCTCTCGACCTTTGGTCGAAAAAATTAGCTTCTATCTTCAAAAGAAAAAAAAAAGTTACATGCGTTTTTAAATCAATTTCGAAATACGTTATTTTGATTCAGGTTTTCAACCATTTTATTTTCGCATTTCCATGGTTACGCTTTTTGAATCCATTGTTTATTTCCATCTTTCTCATTTTCAATTCTTAAACTTATTTTATTTTATGTTTCCATGGTTACGGTTTTAAAATCCATCTTTCGCATTTTAATTTCTTAAAAATATTTTAATATCTGTCGTCATTGTTTGGAAGGGTAATTTTGTATGGTGTTTTTTTCTCTTTTATTTAAGTTATTCTTTAAGTTATTAAGTTATTCTTTTAATTAATTGTTGAATATATGTCACTTGACACAATTTTTGTTCTCAAGGTAGACCGGGCAAAACCGGGCAGCGCAGCTCTTATTATGTAAAGATTTGAAAGCTACTGATAATGTGATTTTATACCATTTTGTTTGTTTGGCGAAACATTGATTATTGCCAAAGATAAAACATCCGCTTCACTCGCAAAAGAGCTGGGTTCCGGTAGCGTGGTTGCAGTTCAGTACAGGATTATTGTTTTAAGGCAACCGTTAATGTAATTCATTGTTTTGGCGATTAGTTTTGAAAGAAAAGAAACCTTTGATTTGTTTTTATCCGAGTAAAATGTACGACATTTTCTTCTTTTTTTTCCGAAAACGATTTTTGAATGTTCCACGGTATGTTTTTTTTCCCCCAATGACTTTTGAATGTTCCACGGGATGTTTTTTTTTTTTTTAGACGGATAGATTATGATAGCGTGGTTGCTGGGCAAGTTTGGCGATAAACAATAGAGATGCGGAATTATTTTTACAATTGAAAGATATTATGTGATGTCTTCTTTTGTTCATTTGGCGAAATATTTTAAATTGCAGTAAAAACCGCTTTACTCGCTAAATACGCTAAATAGAGTTTGACGAAAAGTTTTAAATTCCAAAGAAACTTAAATAGTTTTTTTTTTTCTTTTCTTTTTTTTTTTTTTTTTTTTTGAAAATGTGTGTACGCATTTTATTTAAAGAAAAAACGATCATTTCACATCAGAAGGGGAGGGGGCATCAGTTTTTTTTATTCAACGGACTTCCATTAAATTTTTAGCGCGGGCATCGCTGAGCGGGTACTGCTAGTCCTTAATAAAATGGCGACTCAAAATGAAAGTTTCGCTACATGACTAAATTAAGAGCGTTTTTTGGCCACTTGTTGCGCAATATTTTTTTTAATTTTCAGATCTGCAATTACGTAAAGTGTTCCTTATAAACCCTCTTTTTTCCAAATGCCTCTAAAATCTGTTGAACAAAAAAGGGGCTCTCCTTTTCAGGGAACGTAGTGCTCAGTAGTACTAATAAACTGTAAAAAGAATTAAAAATTTAAAATTGACATATTTGAGAAAAATTAAAAACATAATTTTAAACGTTTTTTTGAAAAGACTGGAAAAAACTAAAGCACATATTTTAAAATGTTGCATATGTTTTTAAACAAGAAAAAATATTCTTTTAAATGAAACAATTCGCAACAAAATATGTTATACTGTTTCTGAGACCATGTAAGTTAAAGGTTTAGACGAAAATTCCAAGTAAGAAATAACAAGACCACCATCTTTGGCGGCGTTTATCTCGGCCCAGGAATTTTTTTGGGAAAAAAAAAAGAAAAAAAAAACTTATTTCTTAGTTTTTTATAAATTTTAACATATGTTAAATTCAAAAAATCCGAGACTAAATATGAGGATATCCCGAAAATATGAGGTTTGCAGTAAAATTGATGGAGAGTTCTTGACTAGCTAATATTTTAAGTTACGACTTTTACACAACAAATTGAAAATTTTCCCATACAAAAAGCTCTAAGCAAGCACATCAAAGAGGTATCAAATGATGTGATCAGTATGTCTTTTTTTATTTATTCATTTTTTTCATATATTTAAATCTGGGGGGTTGTTTGCTTACAATTGTTATTGCCGTTAACTTGATAAACTGTTGAAGTTAACTATTGAAGTACTTGCTACTTGATGTTACTGTCATTATTTATTACCCCTTGTGCCCATTATATTCTATAATGTTGTGCGTTATGTGTTACAGATTACCCGAGTTCGAGCAGAATGATTTGGGAAAATGTCAACATTACAGAGGAGTTGCTTGCTCTCAGCTTATTGGAAACAAGACAGTATATGTCAAAGAACCCATGAGTTTGAACAAAATGGAAGAAAAATTAGCGGCTATCTTTACAATACTAGCAACCGGAAAGGTAGTTTTTTTTTATTTTTTGCTCATAAATGTGGTCTGAAATCTCAATTTATTCGATTGTTTAATCCTCAACGACAAAAAACATTAATATGTGCCATTACATTTGTATTTGATGTGTAGTCATTCTGAAAATATATTATTAAATACCAATTAAAATTTCTGTACAAATATTGCAACCAATAAAATATTTTCTATGATGTATGTTGTAAAGCCAGAAGTACAATTTGTTCTCACATTGTCAGAATCGATAAATTCACGTTCAGTTTAGCATATACAGTGGCTCCCAAAAGTCTTCGTACACCTACGACTTTCAAAGAAATAGGCCCCAATCCATTGGTTAGAGTTAATATTTCGGAATGGATATTTAATTATAAGATCTATGATCAATTTTTAACAAAATTACATGAAAAGTTTTTAAAAAATATTAAAACTTAATTTTTTAAAAATTAAAAACCAAAAAGTGCCAGAAATTTTATCTCACAAAAGTCTTCGTACACTTTATAAAATGTCTATATATTATTGAATAATCTAACTTTTGATTAAGTTATCAATTAGTAGAATATCATACAGTATTCATAACACCTTTTAAACGTCTGGGAATAGATTTCATTCTTTTTCTTTCTTTTGTTTTGCGTAATTTCTGAATAAGTGTTCAATCACACTTCAAGTCTTACTGTTTCTAGCTCTATTTTCGTTTTAAAGCCCTATTTTCGTAATTTAGCCTCCAGATATCTCTAAATACGTTATATTAAGTTAAAATCTGGGAGACTGGGGGGGGGGTATTTTCTAAACTTTAGGACAATTTTCGAGGCACTAGACGCAAACGTTGAAAAACGTGTGCTTCTTATCGTTATCTTGATGAAAAACAAAGTTGTTTCCAATAACCAAATTTTTGGCTAAGAGTTCAAAATTGGTTTTTAAAATATTTAAATGAACAGCACGATTCATTATTTCATCAAAAAATTACAAACTACCAAGTCCTAATACTGATATGCACCCTCACACTAGAAAACCTCAACCGTCCTGATTAATGATCCAAATAAGTTCTTAAGATTAAGTTCCTAATTTTTTCTTCCACTTACAGTAATACAACAATTTAACCAAAAATGTTGAATTAAGTTTTATCTGTAAGTAAGACGTGATTCTTAAACGTTTTGAGCTTATTTATCATTGATTTTGCGGCGAAAAGCGTAAGCTTTCTGTTTTTCGCACGATCAAGAAAATTTGTGCGGGAAGAGTTCCCTTTTAATCCAGCTAATCAGAGAACTTGGCGAACAATTTTAGGTGAAAATTAAATGAAAAATGTTTCATTTAACTCTGCAGAAACTTTTACAGCACTCAAATGTGTATTTTTCATAGATTTTTTAACTTTAAATCTCCGATCACGATTTGTCAACTTTGCTGGTTGACCTTTTCTTACCCTGTTTTCGGTCCAATTCCTTTCTTTAAAGTATTTTATAAAGCACTTTACTTTACAAACAAATAAATTAACTAATTTAGAGACATTTCAAACCAATTTACCACTACTGTGGGGAAAAAAATTCAAACTTTGAATGGTGTTAAGGGATTTTTACGAATACCAGCCATTTTACAGTAATAAGCACAATATTAAGGAATAAATAAACAACAAATTAAAGCCAAATGACTCTTGAGGGTCAACACAATGCAAAAATATCAATAAAATAGCATATGATAATTTTAATCATGAATTTATCCGAAAAAATTTGAGTGTACGATGACTTTTGTGGCGTGTTATTTTTCTGTCTCTTCGTTTTCTGACCCATTTCAAAAGGAAGATCCGTCAATATTTTGAAAAAAAAAAAACCAATGGGTTGTATTTAGAATGACATAGGAATGATGTGAAAAAAAAATGAACTTCATATTCGAATTCAGTTTTATGTTTGATTGGTTTTTCTAAAAAATTTCAAAGTGTACGAACACTTTTGGGAGCCACTGTATGTGTCATTCATATATGCCCGATAGCAGAATTGTTTTCAGCGTCTACGATGCAGTTTAAAAATTTAAAAATAATCTTCGAAATATAGCGAAATTTAGTATAATGGCAAAATCTAAATCGGCACCGAGTAGTGCTTCAGAATAAGAGGGCTGTAACCGTATGCAACATGTAAAATTTTATCCCAGAAAGTGTGATGGATGAACACTTAAGATATATTTTTTTTGAACCTTAATTTTCTTTTTCTCTATTAACTAGGAAATCATCTACAGGAATTCTTAAGAATCTGTGATGCACGTCACAGAATCGCGCTGCTTCTGCTGATAAGTATATAGGTAACATGTAGGGGAAAGTGTGGTAAAATCGGGGCTCTAAGGTTTGCAGGCTTCCAGAAATCATAGTTTTTCGCATAAAGGAACGCAATTTTGCAGAAATATGCACTACTTATCTTTTAATGCAACAACAGTTTCAAAACCATAAGTGTTTTTGTTTTTAACTTTTATTATTATTATTTTTTTGTTAAAAACGACATTTTACCCGGTTTTGCCGCACTAGTGGGATAAAACTGGGTAGACATGTTATTGTTATGGAAAACTAAATTTTTTTAAAAGTTTCCCACAAAATTCTAGTTTTATTTAGTGACATATATTAACTATTGTCATAACATACTAGAATAAGTATTAAAGGACACATATTGATAAGTTGAGAGTAAATTTAATTGTCTTTACCTTTAAATTTTTATTGTAATACAAGGCCTATTGACACCAGTCGCAAGTAAAATAGTTATCTTCCTCTTCGGCCCCAGAGCAGCTTTAATGGGCCCAACGACCGACATTGGAACCATTGGATCCATTCCTCACCACCCTTGGAGTCCGAATAAAGCTCATTGCAGTAAATGCAGACAGTATTGTCATCCTCTTCACTGTACTCATCCCTCATTTGCTCTTTCGGTTTTTTTTTGGGAGCTTTTATTTTTCTGTCTGTTCCTTTTTGGCCTCTTTATAATGTTGCCCTTTGATTCGTTTATCTCTCTTTCAGGTTTTTTTTTCTTCCGTCCATTTTTGGTCTTCTTTCCATCATTTTCCTTTTTCTTTTCTTCTTGCCTGAAGATGAAACTTGTTTGGGGAGCCCGTCAGAATGAGTTTTTCGTTTTCTCTTATCCTCCTTCGGCTGCATCTTTCTCTAAGTGTATGTGGGTAGTACCCATATTTGCCCCTAGGTTAGTACCCGATTTTGCCCCGCACGTACAACTTTCATAAAAAAATGCCGTCATATGATTATACAGAACGCTACAGACAATTACGTAGAATGGTAATGGAGGTAATTAAATGTTGTACAAGGAGAGATGCACACCTTTACTGTTGCAGAAACAAGATCGGTCTAGTTTTGTTCAAAAATTTTAAGCAAAAACCACTCAAACAGAATTTTTTTCACAAGAACGAAATAAGCGAGTCTATTGCGTTCTCATTTGACGGCCGCTGCTTTTTCATCAAGGTGGAAGGTAGTTTCTCTCTTTTTCCACGCGATTGCAGCGCTTACAGGGGTTAGAAGGAGGTACCCGGTTTACTCCCGACTTCCCCGTTTTACCCAAATTTTCCCCACCATATGATGTTGAAGAAACAATAATTATAAACAAACCTGAATCCAAAAAAAAAAAAAATGCACAGATGAATCAATTTTCACAAAAATCTATTTAGTTCAATTTTTTAAAATCAAATTCTTAAATTAGTGTAAAAAAACCGGACTGATTATTCCTCAACAAGGACGAAATTGTCATAATCCGGCTTCAGGTATTTTAATTGTAATATGACATAGTGTTTCATTCTGTGTGTCTTTTTCTTCAAAAAACATATCATCTTTCCTTCATTTGCATTATTTTCCTGCAGCCCAAACTGAAATTCTTACACGTACATTTATTTATTTAATTTAGTGTAAATAGTTTATACTATATTCTTGAAAAGCATAATAAATGTGTGTATGTTTTCTCTGTTCATGTCAGAACAGTTCCTCATGCTTGCAAATATTGCACTTCGTGAACATTTTTTATTTTCTTTCATCACAAAGGTAGTCTAAGATCTTCTATCAGATAAGCCACGCATTAAATTACAATTTTTCATAAAAAGTTTTTTTTTTTTTATTCTCGAATGTTGTTATATGTCTATCTCAAAGGCATGCTGAAGGTAAGAGCGGAATTACTAGAGGTAATAAAAATTTACGAAAAATACATTTTAGATATAATTAAAAAATGTAAAGGCATCTCTTTTCTTTAATTGTCGATTTATTGCAGTAAACTTAAGTTATTAGTACCAACTAAGCCTCGTTCGTTAACTTCAGGAAAACATGTACAAAAAAAGCTTTTTTTCCGCTTTTTAATTTATCTATATGACGTCAATAAAGCAAAACAAGTCTCGCGTTACTGTTTTGATGCTTATATTATACATCTGATACATTGATGATGCATTTTTGGATATTCTAGGCTGTCGGATCGTACGTTATTTTATGTTGGTACATGTAAACTGTTCCGCATATTTACAAATAAAAATAATCTCATTAGGCACTTTATATGTCACCAGTTTCCTTAACGCACAATAAATTTTAAATAAATGTTTTTAAGAAGACATCCAAAATATATCATGAATGTACAAACTGAAAACGTCATTTTCGAATACATTTGCATCATTTATAAATATGAATAATTTCCTTCCAAAATGTCGTCTACATACGTTATTAAAATATCAGAGAACGTTCCGTCATATTGCGTGATCTTAAATATTCACCTACATCAAAACAAACTACAATATGTCTGTTTAACTTTAATGCATCTTTTTTCCAATTTTAATTAACTTAATTTTTTTTAGATGAGTCCTGAGTGTCACAAGTATGCCGTACCCTTCTTTTGCTATGTTATGTTTCCACCATGCGACGATACCATACCATATCCAGTTCCTAAACACATTTGTAAAGATGACTGCGACTTACTAGAAGCATCTACTTGTAAAATAGAAATGGCATCGGCGAGAAAACATCCGTTGTTGGTCAATCAGGATTTGGTTCCAGAATGCGAAGAACTTCCATCGCTCAATCAGAAGGAGAGAGCAGGCGCATTTATAGCTAACAAGGATGGACAGGGAGGCTGCATCAGTTTGAATGTTCCGAAAGTTGTTCACGTTGATCATGGTAAGAGGTTATTCCTGTTATTTACTTTTTTACTTTTTTTATGTGTACAGAAACGTTTCAAAATGTTTACAGTGTTTAGCCCATTTACACTGTTTATATTAGAGTTACATTTCTCTTAAGAAATCACAAAATGGCATGACTTAAACTTTAGTTTGTATAAATGATTTTTTTGAAAATTTTCGGATCTAGTTTTTTTTAAATTTAAATTAAATTAATAAACTACCTTTTTATTTATTATTATAAATTTATTTCATTAGTTTCTTAGATTTGGAAGCTAGTTAAATTTATCTTTCAGCAGGGGTTCCCAAACTTTTCCAAGTCTTCGAGCAATTGAATTTTCTCACGGTATCGAAACTGTTTATCTCTATTATCTATCTATGTTTATCTATTCGTATACATGTATACATCGAACCTCGTTAATTCGAGACGCTAAATTGAATTACTGTTAATATGAACTACATTTGCGATCTCCATCCTAGTGTATTTATGCATAACGTAGTATTCCGTATGACACGAATTAATTTTAATTGTCCCTTTGAGTTCATTTTAACAAGGATGTATGTACATTTATTTATTTGTATATAAATATAACTATATACGTATTCGAGATAGATGTTTATATATTTGTGTAATTTTGAGGAAGGCGACTAGAAATTATGCAGAAATATCACTTATTGTGTGATTAATCAAATAAATAATTTTTAAGATTCTCTTGTGGAGGAATGGAATTTTGTGTTTCCTTTTCATTAAAGTAAATTTTAAGGAACCTGAGGAAACTTTGATGAATAACAATTACTCTTTAGTTTAATTAACAACAAATATTTAATATCGTGGACACTTTGAAGCACCCTTGCCTACATCTACGGAAATTCAGGGTGCTTCAACACTCACTTTTAAAAATCCCCTTCTTTAATACATATTACTAAAATGTAATGTGGAAGTATTTTAAGTAAGATTGTGCATCACACATTGTTTATGTTAAAAAAAAAAAAACACGGCAATGCAATTTTTGGCTTTAGAATATATTTTTTCATTTTTTGAGTTTGTTTTTTACATATTGTAATAAAGTAGTATTTATTCCTCGACGTAACAAACAGTAATGTTCATATATCCAGTTTGAGAGGTGTTATAAATAATGCAAGTAAGGAAGACTGACCTACTTAATGTTCATCTGCTCTTGTTAATTGTTTATGTACATTTTTGCACATTATGTAGGAATAAATTACACCCACTCAAGAAAACTGACCACATTAATATATACAGAAAGTACTTGAACTACAGTTAAGTAAGGAAGGACATATAGGAGCTAGAACTCCTATAATTGAATCAAGTTCCTAAAAGTTTGGAAGGCAGCAACAAATAATGAAATAGTGTTTAACATGCAAAATTCTCTAACACAACTTTCTTAAAATTCTCAACTTCAGATAGTAAACTTTAATTGGTTGATTCTGTTTATATATTTTTAAAATTAATTTTCATTTACAAAAAACCTCTGAACAAAAGATGTATCAGAAAACGTAAGATAAATGCCTTTTTTTTTTTCAACATTCAGAAATTCAGAGAAAAAAATCCCTATGTTGTAAAGTAGTTACCTATTCGTTTTTATAACCAGTACAGGAATTCTAATACAAAAGATAAAAAGCAAAAATCTAGCATTTCTTATCCTTCCCATTTGTGAAAATGAAATATCTTGTTTCCAGAAAACTTAAGATTTATTTTAGCAAAGAATTAAACGCAAATGAAAATCCATCGCCAAACATTGAAAGTTCCAATTATTGCAAATTAAAATAAGAACTAATGCCTTTGATTGCAAAAAGAGGAACTTTTTTATTCTGCTTCTTAACCTTTCATTCTATTCCGAATAGACAGTAAAAGCCGTTCTTTTATTTCTTCTTTAAACATCTTTAGTTCTCGATGAAAATAAAGCACCAATTTCTTATCAAAGTCCCAGTTTTCTTTTGTTTAGAAAGATTGTTTTAGCTTTCAAATATTTTTTTCCCGTCTTTGCTTCTAATTAGTAATGGAAAACTTACTAATGACTTCATTTGTATGCAAATGACAGTTTCTTTCTTATTATTTAAAAGTATTTTGTCTTTCATCTGTCTTTTAGGATATAATGTTATTTGGTACAAATAGAACTTTGTTTGCTAAGTCCGTACTTGGAATTGTTAAGAAGATTTTAGATTTAAAGAAAATGTGCTTGGTTCCGCTTTATGTATTAATTACTTGCATTAAATGATTTTAATGCGTTATTTCATTTATTGCATAGTTAATTTATAATTAATTTTATCAAAGTAATAGACTGAAATTTGTAATGTGAAAGACATATTTTTATTCCTAAATCATTTAACTTGAGAAAAGTGATAAGTATTCGTATTTTCTGTTTATCAGAAAGTTGGCTAAAAATAAAAAGTTTTTTTTTTTTCTTTTTTAAGTTAGTTTTATGACTAAGACAGAAAACTTGGTTCTTAAAACTATTCCAATTGTAATCTGTCACGGAAATAATGGAGTGTAAATGATAAACTATAAGTAAGTAAAAAAAAGGCGGGAGGGGGAGGAGAGGACGTAACGCAGACACGCAAAAAAAAAATGTATCAACATAATCTCAAACTAAAACAAACTATCTAAATAAGTTTCTCTAATAAAAACACTATGTTAAAAATTTTAAGTGTTTATTTCACTTAAGCAGAATATTTCTATCGAAAACTAAAATTACCCAGTCAATTGGGCATAAAAAAAGAAAAGAAAAAAGAAACATATTCTCCAAAAAGACGAAATAAATATGTATACACACATGAAATGCATTTAGAGGAAAAGTTAACAAAATATATTTTTCTAAACACATATTCCTTCCTTTCAATCTATTTTTAAGTGTCGTATATAAATAGATTGAACAAGAAAATGATTTAATGTTGAAAATATTACATTAATTAGTTTTTTTTTTTAATTTTAACCATTTATGTTTATGAGATAGCTGTTATAAAATAGCTAATTAGTGATGAATTATCAACTTATTCACTATCATTTTAATTTTAAAATTGTTTTTGTGAAAAAAAATTCTGAAAAAATACCTGGATAATAAAATTACTAATTGTCCCTCGGAAGAAAAGCTAACAAATTATGCATTAGACTTTTTTTTTACTTTATCTACAAGAACCCATTGAAAGAGTATTAAAATTCAATTGTTTTCTAACCTTCTTTATATACTTTGCGTACAAAAAAAAAAAAAATATCGAGACGAAGGCATGAACTTATTTTTCCAGAAAAAAATTTAAAAATTGTTTTTATGTGTATTGAGGGCACAAAACCCGATGATAGGTCAAACTTTTTTCAACATTCCCCTTACCTAGATATATGCAATTGCATGCAATGGCGTAGGTCCTGGTAGTGAACTATGCAACACTCATGAGATTTTCCGATAGTCACTGGACATTCTCTTAAAAGGGTATTAGTTATCAATTTTTCTTTTCAATTCGTTGTCCACGAATGAAACACTCCCATTTACGTTATTAAATTTAAAAGTTGTTTGAAAATTTTCGAACCCTGTAAAAAACACTGAAACTTGTGCCAATGAAATATACCATTATATACTATATTTCAATCGCGTATGTCTAGAAAACGCGAATTTGCAAAACCATAGACCCCAACCGACAAAATCAGCGCCCTCGATGCATACTATATAAGCCTTGGCTTATTTTTTCTTTTATGGAATAAAAAGCTCATATCGTTCTCTCGTAAGAAAAAAAAAAGTACTAATAATCTTAGAAATATAGAAATATGCTATTTCAGAAAAACATAACAAAAACTAAAATTCGTTTCCGACAAATTAAAATTTATCACAATTAAGAATTGTAGTCAGGTACTCACTCTATGTTTCTAAAAGTTGTAATGTTACACAAATTTTAGTTTATCTTTCAAAATTTATATTCGTTTAAAATATAATGTAACAAACATTATTTTATATATGAGGCTGTGAGACAAAGAGATGCAAGTGGCAAAATTAAAAATTTGGAGATAACCAGTACAAATGATAGGCGAACATCTCCTTTGTCTTGGAGCAAGATATAGTACTAGTAGCCCTGGTAGGTGCTGCTATACAGCATGATTTAGAAAAACTTTTCAATGATAGCCTACCTAGGACCTTATCTTTAAAAAGTTTTTCTCAATACTTGAAAATATCCTCTTACATCCATTTGCTTCTCACTGCGTCATATTTTGGAGGCTTCGCCGAGTCCAAACAATATTTATCATCTGCAGTATTGGTTTTTTAACATTGATTTATGTTTTTAGTTCAACTGTAATTTCTTTAGTGGCAATCTTGATTTTGTTGAAAATCATTTGTTGGTAAAATGTATTCGTTATATTTTAAGAAAGATTAACTTTCGTAAAAGTGATTGAAAACAAATGATCGCTATACAAAATCAAGTTAAGTATTTTTACAACCTAATTTATTTTTTAGCGAACTTTTTGCATTTTAAAGCATCTTTTATGGGAATTATATCAACTTGGAACATTCCAAATTGGTGATAACGTTCCCATCCAGGACACATTTAGATGTTCGTACAATGGAATCGAACTTTTGAGCTTCCTTTTATTTCTATCAACCAAAGCACGAGAAGAAATGTACTATCAACGAAAAAAATTAAATTAATAGAACAATCAACTATGGTAAAGTAAGAATAATAAACAATTCGTGATTTTCAGTAAGTTACCGCCTTGTAGCAGGGCTAAGACAGAAATACATGAAAGACACCGCCAACTCAGTCATTCCAGTCAAGGACTGCAGTTTCGTGCTTATTAGCACTAATCAACCCGGCTTAGGAATTCACTGAGCTGGAGGTGGAAAACCTCTTAAGGAAGTCAAGAGAGCCAAACTCGTCTGGTCACTGCTAATTATATATTAGCTACCAGTTTGTTTGGCACTCTTGGCTTCTTTTAGAGTTTTTCCACCTCCATCTCAGTATTTCTATGCCGGGGTGTTGAGTGCTAATAAGCTCGAAACTGCAGTCCTCGGATGGAATGACTGAGATGGCGGTGTCTTTCATAAATTCGTGATTGTTCTAAAAAACTATACACGGATAACAATATCATACTTTACTCTGTGTAGATGTCAATTGCTATGAAGGCAGAGGGGAAAAATACATCGGTCCTGTGTCCCACACCGTCTCCTCACACGAATGTTTGAGCTGGAGACCCGTTCCTGACTTCGAAGAGCTGACGAGTGGACACAACTTTTGTCGGAATCCGGGAGGTCGTGAAACTCAACCTTGGTGCTACATATCGGATCCTCACATGAGAAGAGAAGTCTGCGATATCCCCAAATGTGGTAAGAAGAATTCGTTCCAGTTTGGAGATTTCAATGTGATTGAGCTATTTATAGCAATATTTTAAGAATTGAGGTAATCTCAAATTTCTGTTTCTGACTACACATAAAGGTGCATCATGAAAATTGAGTGACTTTTGATTTTCCTATATACTGACTAATTTCGAGTTCATTGATGCAAAAAAGTTTCGAGAAAGCTTTTTTTTTTTTTCGTAATGGAAAAGCAGTTTATTTAAAGTATAATTATTTTCAAAAAGTCGACTATTTTCATCCTAAGTTCATGCCCTAAATGCTAGAAAAATGTTTTATATTCCCCAGTTTACAGTTTTTTGTTCTAATAAATGTCTTTTTGTTTGTAAATAAACGACTAATAATGAATTTTGCTTTATTTGTTTTTAAAGAAACCTGCTGTTAGTGGTTATTATTCTTGTTTATTTTAACTTTCAGAAGCTTAAAATTTTTAGAACCTTTTTTGGTATAGTTATTTAGCTGCACAATGCCATGTCTTGGAGGTCATAGAAGGCTTTGACAAACCGAGTTTCAAACTTTATGTGACTTTTCCTACCCTATATGCATAAATGCCTGAATTTGCAGCCAAGTGAAATTATTATGCATATCAAAAATTAAAACAATGTTTGTGCTAGAAACTTTTTTTTGCAGTTTTTCAAGTTTCGTCAAGTTTTTTTATTTTTATTTTATTTTATTTTATTTTATTTTATTTATTTTTTCTTTTTTACGGTAGCTAGAAAAATAACGCCATTCACGTTGCCAGTTTGACTTTGAAAAACATAATTCCTGACCACTTAAAAGCCAATGAGTACGCTGAGAGTTGATTCATCTTAAAATTCTTCTCATTCGCATAAAAATTGTCGCTTTTATTTCCTTTCCCCTTGGATTTAGTAGGGATACGGATACATTACTTTAAAAAAATTTTATGTTCTGCAAAGTTAAAGAAAGACCAGCCTGGATTGTCAGGATGTATGAACCATTAATTAGTTTCAGTTTACCTCAGATATTTAAAAGAATTATTGCAAGACGAGACTAACTAAGGTTAAATGATAGAAATGAATGGATTTATTTTTAATCCAAAATAATTCTTGAGTTTTTAACGGTGCATAAACAAGCTCATTAATTTATTTCCTTGAATTTCCAGCTGATTATGCCTGGTTGTACATCTTCCTTCCTTCCTTGGTTGCTGCAATCCTTATGTTCATGCTTCTTGTACTTTGGTGTAAAAAGCAAAGAAGAAAAACGTGTGCCTCCAAGTTATCTCCGCACAGCACTTCAGCTCAACTTATACCAACCCATCATCAAACCAATAACCACCCTCATCCTCAGCAGATAGAAATGCAGAAATTTATTCCCCGAATCCCGCTTGGTATTCACGAGGTGGCGCCACAGTCAATTCATTTTCTTCACGAACTGGGAGACGGAATGTATGGAAAAGTATTCAGGTAAAATTGAAATTTATAAAAAAATATGAAATTACTTTGAGATTCGTGTAGTGAATGTATTTTTATTGTAACTAAAGTTTGAAAAATATCTACCAATAATTATCTAATTTATGAATTTTGTTTTCTCAATAAAATTCCTTTCAAACATACGGAAATGATATTACAGTTAAAAATATAATATGCCATTGTTTCAATTAATCGAAAAAAAAAATATTTTTAAAAATAGCTTGATATTTTTCTAAACTATTTGCCTGATTTATGAGTTTTCTTTTCTTAATAAACATAAGTATAAGCCATGCGGAAATGATGTTGTGAAACCAAATATGATAGCTAGGGAACGGTGGGTCAAAGCGTGTAGGCATTCGTATGTCGCCGCATGACGTGCAGTTGGCTATGCATAGGTATGTCGTTTTTACTCGAATACCCCCGAGTTTAAATCAGTCTCAGCGAAGCAGCAGTACAGCGGCATGGCTTTAAAAAAAACATTGACATATTTCTAAAAATTACTGAAGGTTTGTAACTTTTGATTAGTCGAAGACCAGTTAATTTCTTTGATTCTCAATAATATTACGTTATTTTGACACCATCCACCAATAAACTCTGTCGGTCATTCTGTTTGTTTTTTTAATGTAAGGTTGTAATTATTGAAATAAAAGACGTAATTTTTGGCAAATTGGGTACACTGCAAAAAAAAAAAAAAAACTGTTGTTGCTACAGTATAATACTGGCAGCTGAGATTCCAAAGAAAAACTGTAAAATTTACAGTTTTAAACTGCAAAATGTGCAGTAATATACTGTCGTATAACAGAATATTACTGTGAAATTTGCAGCGATGAATTGTAAAATTAGCAGTAATATACACTTTTTTAATCGAATTGCCCTGTAAAATTTACAGTATCAAACTGTAAATTAGCAATAATACACTGTTTTATGAAGGACTTGGCCTTCAAAATTAACAGCGATAATATGTAAAATTAGCAGTAATATACTGTTTTTTAATGGAATTACCCTGTAAAATTAGCAGTATCAAACTGTAAAGTTCGCAGCAATATACTGTGAAATCAGCTGTACTGCGCCATAAATTAAGCAGCAGTATACGGTTTTATAAATGATTTGTACAGTAAAATTAACAGATGTAAACTATAAATTAAGCAGTTATCAATTTTTGGGAAAAAGCTTTTTATCCCTCCATCGTTGTCTCTTTTCACAACCAAAATCACTGCTTTTACAGCTGAAGAACAATATAAAAAAGTAAACAATTGATTCTGTATATAGAAATAAGCCTATATACGAAATCTGTTCCTTTTGTAAAGTTTTTCAACAACAAAAATAATGTTTTAGGCTATGAAAAGCGACAAGGAAAAACTATAAAAGCCTTTTACGTAAAAATAATTAACTGCTGAGAAATATATGTTTTATTGATATTAATTTCATTGTACACAAAATAAATCAACACCATCTTTATGTTTTATGTCAACCCACGCTATGTTTTACCTGTTAAAGGAGAAAAAAGGGCACTTTTTCATTTCTACAAAAAACTTTTAGCTCTATTGCAAACTTAAAAAATTACAAACAGAAGTAAATTGCGAAATATGGTCTGAAGCTTTATTTTTAGAGTCATTTTTTTAAAAAAACTGGACAAATTGAATGGGAGCCCGATAGTAGACACCTTCAATTTTCCTGAAACTTTCAGGATACTTTACTAGTATGGTGATAAGAAAAAGTGAAGCTTCTTTCCTCTCTAATTTACTT
The DNA here is from genome assembly GCF_026930045.1 of Uloborus diversus. Lineage (NCBI taxonomy): Eukaryota > Metazoa > Arthropoda > Arachnida > Araneae > Uloboridae > Uloborus > Uloborus diversus. The sequence continues at coordinate 46,583,372 of NC_072736.1, forward strand.
GTTGGCCCTCGAGCGGAGGTAAAAGTTTAGAGTTGTGAGTAAAAACAGCTACATATATCATTGCTTTGCTTCAAAAGCAATGAATGAATCGAACCAATTATTTTAAATGAGGATACTACTTGATACTAGGTACATGCTAGCATAAATATTTTGGTGACTCACTCATAATTTTGAGGATAAAGGTCAATGAAACTGCTACTTTTTTTACTTTTTTTTGCCTTGTTTAGACCCGGATATCTGCTAAAGCCGTGAGTAGCCCTCGGAAATAAGTATATGACTAACTACTCACCACCGTATAGTACTAAGAAAAATATAAAATAGCTTTCGTTTTTCTTGGCTTTAGTAGTTAAACGGTCTCAAAGTCGATGATTTTTTAAAAATGGCCAAGTTTAAAGGTCAATAACTTGAATCGCGACGGGTCAACAACTTTGAGACACAGCTGTAGTTATGGTCCGACTGTTTTGTAGTTTAAGGTCCTGGTTAGAAACCCATGGCAACTAATCAACTTTTTTAATTACGCGGTCTCAAAGTTGATCATTTGAAACAAAAAGAATCACAGTTTTAGGTCAATTACTCTAAAACGCTTGAGTCAATAACTTTGAGCAAGAGCTGTAATTATGCTCTACGTGATGTAATTTTATATTCATGGCAGAAAACTATGAGATCTAATCATCTTACTTAACTAAACGGTCTCAAAAATGATGATTTCTGTATAAAAGAGTGTTTTTTCACGAGTTTATATGCGTGCTACTCAAAATCTTATGAGCTCAAACTCACATAAATACTAGAACGAATCAACAGTCAAATGTACTTAAAGTTCCCAAAATTTCATGCTTCCAGTGTTGTAAAATTTCCTGTAAACTAGAGTACAACGTGGCAATTTTTTTCACAGAGCTGATCCGCCATTTTGGAGCACTATATTTTGGAGATCGTAGATACTCAGGATTTGGATCTCGGAAGCTGTTAATTTGCATAGGTTAGCGTCAAAGACATCTCTACACCTCTATAAAATTTCATCCCAGTCGGAGATGATCGAGCAGGGACAATTTGAGAAATTTCGGCCAGTTGACGTGGAATCACCGTGTATAACGTTGTGATAATTCACATGCATATTTTGTTATTTTTGACTTTATAATGATCATAATGATATATTTTAGGAAGAGGATTGCAATTGGGTAAGAGGTTGAGTTCAGAATTACAGTAGAATTTACATGTACACTACTTAGTAATAAACTTTTATAAATAAACGAATTTATTAAATAAGACTCAAAAGTAAAGATATAAATATAACGTCAAATAAAAAAAAGTTTGTTAGACAATAATTAAAAATGCAGATGAAATGTGCATAAAATGATTACATCAGCTGGAGTACCGTGCATCAAGCTTCTATTTATACTGTGTAAAATATTTTGGTTAGGATGAATGAAGAGTCATGCTTTCTACCTCCATTGTCTACTAGCATCGAGGACATAAAACGTAGCAAAATGGAACCAGTGGTATCCGTCAAAGCAATAATCTTGCTGAAGTTTTTCACGAAACTGAAGATTTTGACGAATTATGTATTGTCTTGATGCTATGTGTGTTCTTGGAGGTCGAAAAATGAAACGTTTGTACTGCCAGTGATGAAAATTTGATAGTTTTTTCCCCTATTTTGTCCCATTATTTTTTCATATTATCTCACCTCTTTTCAAATATTGGGTATTAATACAACCTTTATGTTAAGATTTTAAATTTTAATATAACGGCAAGTAATTTTATTGCTTTGTTGAGGGGTTAAAGATAAATGCATAATTCTATGTAGTATGTAACATACGTAATTCTTATATTTTTCTTTAAGAGGAGAAATGCACCATCCGCGATCGGCAAATGGCACAACCATCGTGTCCCCAGTGGCTATTAAGACACTCAAAGAGGGATCTTCTATTCAAGCCAAGCAAGACTTTTGCAGAGAAGTGGAAACTGTGGCAGTCTTGCAACATCCGAATGTGGTCTGTTTGGTCGCCGTCTGTCTCCGGGATGAGCCACTTTGCATGCTGTTTGAGTACATGTTCCAATGCGACCTACACGAGTTCCTTCTTGTTCACTCTCCACATTCGGATGTTTCCGCACGCAGCGACGATGGGACGCCACAGATACTTGAGTTGTCGGATTTCCTAGCAATTGCAGTGCAAGTTGCTGCGGGTAAGAATATGTTTTCTTTACTCTGAGTATTATTTTCTGTTTTTGCAATTATTACTTACTACTTATTATTTCTTGCATATTGTTTACTTTCTTTTCTTGTGATTTTGTGTAAGTTCTTCTGTTACAAAGTGGCGTTTATGCTGTGGAAAAATAAAAATGTCTTATTAGGCTGCTACGGAATCATTTAACTGGCGTTTAAAATCGATAGTTTCGGTTATCACGAAATAATAAATTAATGGAACTTGTGAATGAACAGTACTATATAAAAATAAATCTAATCATTTACAGCAGAACTAATGTATTTTGAAATAAAGAAACACTATGTGATTGTAAATGTTCTTTAAATATTTTACTTTCATCAATTTTTTTAGTTAAAAAAATTTTTTGATTTTGCAGCATAAAGCAATTTTAGACTGATAGTTAGAATTACAATCTTTTACTACAAAATCTTACGCCTTTTAATCCTTTTTCTTTTTTATTTTTTTTGCTACTTTATCTGAATCATTAAAACAATAAATTTAAATGCAAATGTTAAGGTTTCAGAACCATAAAGGAGCTATTTCATCTTTGAAATTTCATCAGGTTTAACTTTTAGAAGTTGTGAGTTGTAAGAAACTCCGAAATTATTAACTCGATTACTTCTGGACAGTTTTGAATTAATGAGAGGTAAATCATGCACATGGTCTTCTTGCATACAATAGTGTTTTAACTCATGAAAAAATAAGTAAATAGTAAAATAAAAATGCACATACTTTCTATATTTTTGACACAGATAAATTAATGAACAATGTCAAATAAAACGCTGATTAGTTGCACTATTTTTTTATTTGCAGTTAAGTTGATAGAGTATGATAGTAATTGACTAAAAAGTTTATCAATTTTGTAGAGTCTTTTATTCAAGTGCGTATTCATTTTTAGTTAACTTTGCGTACCGGCAAAAAACTTGGTAGTCTTTATGACCCAAGATTAATATGCATGCCCAATAATTTTTTAAGAGGTTTAATTTGCATTCCTTCATTTTGTACTGGAGAATTTAAGTTCTAGTTTGTTATATATTGTATGACAGGTAGATAAAAATAAATTACCGGAACAACTGCCTTGCCCCCCCCCCCCCCAGAAACCCTGGTCAGGAAAACTGAGTTTTGCACAATAAGCTTTGGCCCTCACGAGTTTTCGTGCCACAGGGTTTGGGTTTGGTAAATTGAAATGAATAGATCAGTAGTAAAATGAAGAAAGTTTATTTATAGATAAGCATTCTGGTATAGTTGATCTTTCTGTTTCTAAGTATTGGCATGTAAGTGATGCACAAAATTATTACGATGTTTAAATATTTAGAAAACATATAATCGTTACTGTTCACAATACCGCGTTTTTTTTTTTTTTTTTGCAATACTGGTGAGAAATTTTAAAGAAAAAATAAAATTTTTAAAACCAACTCTTTTTGTGAAAATCCCCAACTTTTTCAACTTTTAATTTGACAAAATTAAAATAAATATTGTTGAGAATATTAAATGATTTAAAGGGCTGTGGATCAAAAAACTCATTTGTAATTGTAAAAGAAACTATCAGCGCAAATAATGACAGTTTGTGAAAAACTGAAAAACTGATGTTGAGCAAGCTCAGAGACTATTTATAGTTTAGTTAGAGTTTCTATTTATAGTTTAATAGATTAACCAATGAAGATGCACGTAATGTAATCGTACCAATAGAAGATAAATAAATAGAATATAGATAAAAGAAAAGGATTAACGCAAGAAAATTTAGAACCTGAGAGAGAGCTTCAATTATTCTTCGATCAATAGCAATACGATATTTTACCAACTTTGCTTTTATCAATTGCAGTGCGGTTATAGCTATTTCAACAACTATTGAATACTGAGCATGGTCTGTAATTAGTGCTCACTTGGTAGCATTTGTAAATAAAATAATCATGGTCTATTGATGTTAGCATTTACATCTTCAAAAAATACATTTTTGGTTGATTAGTCATATTTTTGATATTTTAGTACTAACAATTGGTGAGTATTTCCCATTTAAGTATAATTTATCTAATTTCAAATTTTTTTATATAACACTTACTGATTGAGGTATTTTATATCTCATCACACGTAAAACGTATGTGTAAAATATTGCTGTAGAAAAATGTCTTTAATGTGTTAAATCGCTAAACAAACTACTGTAATGAAAAGATAAGAGCTTAAAAACAGTTAATATAGACATATTATTGATTAATCCTAACTAACCTCTGAAGTTCAATTTCTAGAAGTGTTACGGCCGTGATGAGAGCAAAAGCATTCAACATAAATATTTACTTATAATCGACTTACAGTGACGGTACATTGGATTTTTTTTCGTGAAAACGAAGAACTGATTATGATATCTTTTTACATATTTCATGATACAGAAAAATTCTTATCTAAGACAACGCACCTTTAGGGGTATTGATTTTTGCCAGCGTACTTCTCGAAATTACTTTTGGAATTCCTGAAACATTGCGCGTGAATTATATGTTTGCAGTATAATCATGAGAGAAATTGCTAAGCTTTGGAACCGATCAATATTGGAGAATCAATGCACTTTTCGAAAAGCAGTACTATCTTCATGAGAAGCGAAATTGGCTTTTAAAGTGTTTTTGTTTTGTATCAAAAATATGAACTTTAAGGAAAGAGAGATCTTAAATGCGTCATCTACTAAAGGTAATAGCAGATATTTTGTTGCTATAACAATAGTTAATTTATTAATAAGGATCTATTTTGTTAAAAAATGACAGGTAAGTTAAATGACAGTAAGTTAGGTCCCTGTGCCTAATTTTGAAGGAAATCTCAAATCATGAGGTAAGAATTTTTATCATCACTTTGGAATCAAGACCATTTGAAGAAAACAAAGACATAACGTAAACCCTGCGGAAAAAAAAAACCACTTTTAACACTGATTCTTTTAACAATAAAGATAAAAGAAAGTGAATGGAAAAATCCACCTTCTAATGAATACCTTTATAAAAAAGTAAGCTTCAAAACTAATTTGTCTTTGTGTTACAAAACTTTTATTGCGATCTACTTACTTGATTCAAAGAGATCCATTACATTTAAAACTTCACAAAAAATCACGGTGAAACGTTTCTTTAGCATTAAATATCATTCATGAAAATAAAACCAAAGAAAGAGAGGGAACAACGTTGCTTCTGAAGTATTTCAAACTACAGTCTAACCCTAAGTTTAAGTTCTTAGAATCCTGTTCTAACTAGTTTTGGCTTCTATTTCAAAATCACTGCTTACCTTTGACTTTAAGAAACATTCCAGTTTAATGGAACAAGAAGTCCTGTTAAAGAAGTACAAGCAGAGTGACGGTATGTACGGTTACCAGTAAATAAATAATAAAAAAATATATTTTAAATTTAGCACATATTATTTATGCGTTCAGAGCATTCCAAATCAGAAATAAAAATTATAGAAAAAATATTTCAAACGTTACGTAAGCTTTCCTGGATATTTTTACTGTGCCCATATTTAGTGGAAAAACTGTTCCATAGCAAATTTCAATGGAAATAAAACTGAATTAAATGAGCTACAAGATCTCAACACTAGCCAAATTGTGTTCAAATATTTAAATGCTGACAGAATAATTAATTGACTTAAAAATACAATGCTATAAAGGGTAAAATCAGACAAAAAATAATTGTAGGAACATGGTGAAGTTTAATGGCATCAAAAAGACTAGATATATAATTTCGCACTTATCTTCTAAGCCATATTACGGCTGCTTAAGGTTAATTAAGGAGATAGTAGGATAATGTGGGGCAAAGTGAAATAGTTAAAATAACTTACTGTTTTTAAAACGAACTATTTAGAAATTTGTTTTAAAATTTATGGTGCATAAAGAACGAACACTATATCTTAAAACAAAACAGGCATTGAAGAATTATTATTTTTATTTTTGGCAATAAATTTGTACCCCCTAAAAAAGGTGAAAATTTTTCATTTTTTTTTCATTGGGCAAAGTGAAAAATGAAGCATTTTTCTAATTAAATATTTTTATTCGATTATTAAAGATATATTTGATCAAACAATCGAGAAGGAATGAAACAAAAGAATGAATGAAAATATTAAACAAGAAACGAGTAAATAAATAAACAAATAATTTAAAAAATGAGAAAAATAAATAGGCTGGTAAAATTGAATGAATGTGTGCAAAAAATGAATAAATAAGGGGATTATTAAACGAATGAATGTAAATAAAATAATTAATAATTGAATACGTAAGTGATTTCATAAAAGATTGAATAAGTACATGAAGTGAACTATTTCACTTTGCCTCATTCACTTTGCCCCGCATGCATTGGCATACTGTACAAAGCATTTAAGATACAAATGAGCTTAATATTAGACAAATAAATACTGCAACAAATATTAGTAGGACTCAATGAAACTTTCCAGTGTTAATAACAAGAACTTGATCTAAAATAAAGACAAATAATCCATGACTTACAACAAAATATTACAATATGAGTATTCATTTTTGAAAATTGCTTGTATTATCATATTCTTTGATTTTTAGACGTAGTTTTGTCTTGACTGGAATGGACTACAATTAATACTACATAGTTAAAATATTACTAGATAGATGGCGCTAGGCGTTAAAAGCAGAGTAAATATTTCACCATTTCACTTTGACAAGCTATTTCACTTGATCACACATTTCTCTACTTTTACAATGGGAGTGCTTGTCTCTTAAAACACTTTATGATTCCAAAGTGTTTATGTTGAGAAAATGCTTACCCAAAACCTTTCGACGACTAATTAATCAAAAGAATCATGTCTTCTATAGAAACGTCCCACCAATAATTATTATTACCCCTTATACAGGCATATATTAGCAGATTTAATCAATGATCCAATTACATTGGAGGATGAATTGCTAGCAAATAACTCGGTAAAATCTCACGGGAAAGATAATACTAATTTTTGCAAGCAATACATTCCTGTTATAGGACCCTTTAGAATCATTGATCATTAGCTCTAAGTGCTATATGATGTGCATAAGCGCTTGATGCATTTATTTTTCTTAAGTAAAATTATACAATGAATGGGATCCCTTGAATTAGAAGTCCTAGTTTTATAAATTTTAATAACTAAATAAACTTGCGATGAATAGTGGTTACGATTGGGAATGACAGAAATAGATTTAATCAAAGTTTGCTTACCTGATTTAAAGATCCCAGTCCTTTTGAGATGAAAGGGATGTCAAAACCTGCAATGTAAAACATCATATCCACCCAGAACACAAAAAAGATTAGAATTTTTAGATTTATTAGATTTTAAATAAACACTTTGACTAACGCCATGATTTTAGAGTTGATATTATTGAGGAATCCTATAGGACAAAGTATTCGAATACTGGCTATACTATAGGGGAGATTGGGGATACTTGATCCTCACTTTAGTTTTCAATGTTTTTTCTCTACTGCAAATTATCAGTTTTGTTTAAAAAAAGGTACGTGAAATCAGGTAATTTTCTGCTCTTTCTGACAGTATTTTTTTTTAAGTTGCACTTAAACAGATAGTTTAAGTTTTTTTCATTAATTCATGTATCCCACATCAAGAGATACATGATCTCTTAACGGGAGATACTTGATCCCTCTGCGAAAATACATAGACTTTTCATTAGATCATCAATTTATTTATGGATTTTAGTTTTTTACATATTGTTTCTGAAAAAATACCACTATTTCTGATTTTCTTTATTAGATTATAATAATGCAAACACAAAATAACATTAATTTAAATTCCACTAGGATATTTGTAAAAAAATGTACAAAATTTTAATGAACTTGTGATGATTTTGATCAGTTAATTATTCTCCAATACAGTTGTGAACAATTTATTTTACAAAACTATTAATGTTTTTAAAGTAGCGTAATGAAACTAAAATTACAACAAATGAAAAAAAAAAATCGGATGACAAGGACAAAAATCAACTAATTTGCTTCTTGTCTTGCAAGAATAAAATTAAGAGTTTTATGAATTGAATTGATTTAAAAAAGAAAGGGGAAACAAATGTAAGTATCAGTATACTTATAAGGAAGAAAAGGAAGCCTAGCATATGTTTTCAAAAACTGAAAAGTCAAATGCAAAAAAATCGTTTATTGTAGTTCTTCAAGTTCCGCTCAACTAAACTGGATGTAAGAAACTTAACACATTCATTCTCATTTACTACACTTGATTAAGCATATTACCTTTTTGCTTTAGAAAACGTATTTCAAACTCTAGAAATCCAACTTTGCATTCCATTCGCTAATGATTCTACATAATCGGCAACTCACTTATTGTTGCAAATCTAACTACAGCAAAATAATTTTTCTTCATTTAAACAAGGATTTGACATCAACTACAACTTGATAAAGCTCATTTGGATTATCAGAACATAACTCATCAGCAGAGGTAGTTTATGTTTAGCTGTTTGAGTTGTTATGTGGATTACAAGTGCGAACTGATATTTTAATTGTTCAGCATCCCCTACTATTGTTTAACTATCCCCAGTCTCCCCTACTGTTAACAGTTTTTTTTTAAGCTTCAGGCGTGTACTACGTCATTTTTCTTCGATCTTTCTTGGACAAAACATATAGAACTAATCCGTTCCAAAAACGTTTAGATATTTAATGGGATACAGAAAACATTTAATCTTGTTAATCAGCCGTGCAATTACGGTATATTACACTGCTGGGCAGAACTCCAATATATCGTCTACTGAGTTTTCGTATGTTATGAAATTTATTGACATAGTGGTTGGTACGGGGGACCCTGGAGTGTTATGTTATGTTATGTTGGGCAGAACTTTGGCCACTTTCAGATTCTACAGGTGATGGCCAAAGTCCAGAAATTTTACTCGACTTTAAGCTAATATACTTATAATATAATGATCTGTAGTGCAAAAGTTTAAATGCTTTTCATGGAATAAGTTTCTGGTTTCATGTATATAACACTTGTTTATTAGTTCGAAGATGGTAAGTTCATAAAGTTTCAAAATGGCATTTTACTTTTTTTTTTAAATCAAACTTTTGCTTTGTGGTGAAACTCTTCTTTTTTTTTTTTTTTAATTTGGAAAAAAACTAACTAGTTAACCTGCTAGTTGTTATTTATTGATCCCATGCAAGGATTATTGGAAATTTTCGCAAGTTTCACCTCTCTTATCGCAAGTTGGACCTATCTTTAAAGCGCGTTTACTATAGCCGAAATACTAAGCATATTTTGCCATATAAAATTTTCCTATGTAAATATATTTTTTTTTATTTTGCCGTTTTGAGCGAGAATTTAATTTATAAGTTTCGCTTTGCTTGTACGTGTAAAATTAAATTTATTAGAATTTACCAATACTTTATTTATTGGGTATTATTGGCAGCATAGAAAACGTTCTGTAGCTTTGTTAATTCCGTTTTAGAAGAGTTTATTCCTTTCAAAATTCCCTACATTTTATAACAAATCCTCAGAGATCAATCCTGTGATTTTGGCATTTTATATAATTCCAAGACTAGTTTTTTTTTTAATTACAATGAAGAACGTTCAGCCTGTCTACCACGTAAACCGCTGTATTTGGAGAATCAAGTTGTATCGTATTTGCTGCAAAAATTTTGTTTGCTTCAAACCATGCATCTACATTTGCAGCTATATATTACTCCACTTACCCCACTGACAGTTGTATTTAGATTTGGAGACTGCAGTTTTTTTAACGTATTTGCTACAAAAGTTGTACTAGCTAAAATCCAAATTATCTATATTTACGACGACTTCATTCAGTTTACTACTGCATGATTTTCCATTGAATTCAATGAGCATAATTTGTAATTGATTCGCTGCAACACTGGTTTTGCTACTCTGTTCTTCAGTGAATTTCATGACCGTCCACCTCACCCCTCGATTATAGTTGCAATGACATTTTCAACTCAATTGCTTGTGTGAGGAATTTTCAAAAAAGAAGGTATAAGGCCAATGAGATCAAAAAAAAAAAAAAAAAAGAGGATCAACAAAAAATCGAGAATTTTAAAACATTGTACAGATTAATTCTCAAAGAAACAATCTAGGTTTCACTCTAGAAAATGTATAGATTACTTCTCTACATACTCACCATATTCATCAAGGTATTTTTTTAAGCGACACACCAAACCATCAAAACCAGCATAGAAAAAAACCATTGTCAAGGTTGTAGAATCAAGGCAAAATTGTTTGCTTAACTGCAACATCGGTTCTGAAGTGTTGACCTCCCAAGTGCTTCTTTGAAGGTCCGAAAAGATAGAAATTACTTGGTGTGAGGTTGGGACTGTAAGGACAGATAGGTTCAATATCCTCCTCCCCTGAAAAACGCCGTGACAAATCGCACATAGCTTTGTCCGTATGTGGTCAATGACCACTGTGCCCACAAAACGTCTCTTGCAAGCAGTCTTGATCGAATTGCCTCTCACAATCAACCAGCCAGGTACAATAATGGGCAGCATTTAAATGGTTGACCATATTAACATCAAAGCTTCCACGCTCTAACTAACAGTAACCGCCCAACAATCCTGTTAGGGGGACACTCAACTCCTTCTACCGACATTGATTGAGGGTTCCGATTTTCTTCGATAACTTCAGCGTGATCTCTATTCATACAGAGAATCTGCACACTCGTCACTTTTGTTTTCTAACTTTTTGAAACACCATCGTAGAGAGCAACTTCTACTAGGCTTTCTACAACCATTTTTTGGCTTAGAGTCGAACCCACTTTTTGAATATTGGTTAAAAGAATATCAATGTAATACTTTTTCTAAGCATCAAACAGTAGCAATTTGTTATTTTGATCCAGGATAATGGCATATCCCACATATTATTATAATGTTTTTGTGACAAATTTGCTATTCTATTCAGCGGGTTTGACTGTATTTATTTGCACTATATTCAATATCACAGGTGCAACCAAACTGTGTTTCTTAAAGACGTACGACTTTAAATACATGAAATGTTGAATAGTAGTACACTAGACATGAATTTGTAATAAAATTTAGAAAAGAAAATAAGGCAAACAAACAGAAAGTCTACCATATAAAGTACACGATGCATTTTCAAGCTATTTGTTGTTGCTATTTGTGTGTATTATTCTATCCCTAATAAAAAAATGTTTTTTGCACAGCTCTATTTTGAGGCACTAACTTTCATTTTTAGTTTCTCAGAAATGCCAAAATTGATATAAAACTGGAAAATTGCCAAATTACTCCTAAATCTGAACAAAAAGTAAAACCAGATAAGAGTGATTTTTTTTTTTTGTTTAAAACCCTATGATAATGTTTCATAGTTAAAAGAGCACACTAATTAAAATAAGTTATTTCTTTTTATTTTTAAACCAGCGATAATGTTTCATGGTTAAAAGAGTAATCTAGTTAAAATAAGTTATTTCTTTTTCTTCGAAAGGCAAATAAATTTCAATACATATACTGAAAGTCAAACTTCAACAATGTATCACCATGGGAAAGGAATTTGCTCTTTAACTTAAAACACTCTAATTTTCTTAAAATAGAAACAGGTTCTAAATCTCTATTATAAGAAGACTGTTTTCAATAAATTTCCTTTAAAGGAATGAGATAATTGCCTAACAAATTACTTTTAATAAAATATTACTTTACGAGATCAAAAATGAAATATTTAAGGCACTTAGACTAAACGTTGAAAAATGAAGTATCAGTGAGGAAGTAACTTTTTGCACATAATTAAAATTTAAAGAATCTTCTGTAGTTATAATTCTTCGGTACTAATCCGCGCTATTAAATTCATAAAGTGTGCATGTTAGGCACGTTTAAAGCTTAAAAGCTTAACTCTTTTCGAAAGATTATTACTTTTGTGACTTTAAGTGATTTTGCTCGCCCCGATTGTTTGTTTGAGCAGGAAAAAATACTATTTTTGATTTTCGATTATGTGTTAGTTTCATTATTAATTATAATTTGTATTTGTATTATTTATCATACTTATAATTGTGGAATTAATTAGAAATACCATTGTATAAGATATAATTATATAACTTATTGTGAACTTCAATGAATAGTACGAACTTCAAATGTTTTTTTGTTAGCAAGTGCTTTCTTGCTGGTCAGTAGCTAATAAAAATACGCCCGTTAATATAATGTCTAGGATGACTATACTTGAACTTTTTAAAACTATTTTCTTTCTGACTCTATGACTCTCTTTCAAATAAAAAGCAGCTTCTATCAGTAAGTGTAACTAAAGTCTGCTCAAACACTTATAAGATGCAGTTATCACGAAGGGACATACTCCATAATAATTTTCCGTACTTAGCGCTACATCACAACTCCCAAGATTTGGCACCTTTACTACTTTTCATAGTTAAGCCTTGGTTTCCTAGGAGCGAATCGAAGATCTTCGACGTCGCTCCTCGCCGTGACGGCGTCAAGTGGATTTCGGCGAGGCCATTCACGACGTCGATTTAGCTCGGGCGCGCATGCGCAGAAAAATCAAGTTTTCCCCTCGGCGAGGAACGACGCCGACGATCGGCGAGTTTGCTTCTAGGAAACCAAGGTTTTATGGATTACGGCGCTCACGTTTTCGTACTAGGCTCTTCGAAAGATGCTTCAATTTTTCTAAACCAAGTTGATGCGATTTGATGTGTTGGTCTCCGATTTATTTATACAAAAGCATTGAATCATATGAAGTTGATTGAATAGCATTTACGACTAGAGAAAAAATGTAGATTGTCTCAACTCCATTAAGCAATTAGTTCTGATAGTTTATCAGTAGGTGTTCTTATTCATGTGTACATGCAATGAAGGCAGTGGCAAGTTTTCCACAGTTTAATTGTTTAGTGTTTAATTTCCTTATTTATTCTGAGGTAATCATTACAGTTCATGTACCATTTTTTTAAAACTGTTACAACTACATTTTAAACAGTTTATTAAAAAAATAACCGAATAATATATATATAAATAATTGTTACGCTTTCACTATTAGCTCTGCAAACGATTCAGAAACAAATCAAAGAGCTACATAGTTGTATTAAATTATGTTAGATCCCATGCATTCATTTTGAGTCAGATTTTCTACAAAAGTTATAATTTATATAATACATATACAGACCAGAGGTGAATCCAAAAACTTTCCAGTGCCTGAACGATCATGAGAATAACTGAATAATAAGTTTCGACCAATTTTATGAGGAAGGGAATTTTTTTGTACAGAACAGCAATACCGGGGCTCTTTCATAAATGCTGGGGCCATGCTTTCATTTGTTAAGTCCTTTTGTTTCCTTATTTTTAGAAATAAGTAATAATTGGTTTAAATGTTTGTTTCAGGAATGGAATATCTTTCGAGCAAACGTTACGTTCATCGTGATCTGGCAGCAAGAAACTGCCTGGTTTCAGCTGACACATCAGCGTCAAGCTTATCCCAAACCTGTCTCCCAAACGGATTAAACACTTCACCACTCATGGATAACATCTTGGTCAAGATCTCTGACTTGGGTGTCAGCCGTCACAGCTGCGCAAATGAATACTTCCGCATCAGAAACACTTTGTTACCAGTTCGGTGGATGGCTCCCGAATCCCTTCTATACGGTACTTTCACCACCGAAAGCGACGTATGGTCTTTCGGAATACTTCTGTGGGAGATCTTCAGCTACGGCATCAGACCGTATTTTAACTGTGACAATCAGGAAGTGATCGATTTGGTATGCGCCCACCAGTTGCTTCCAAGACCCGAATATTGTCCTCCGTATGTTTACTCAATCATGAATGACTGTTGGCATGATTCGCCTTCCCACAGACCAAACTTCAAAGAGATATACAACAGACTTTGTTCAGTTCAGACTCTTCACGAAAGAACATTCAGCATTAGTCATTCTGTTCTGACACACAACAGTAGCCATCAGAGCAGCACTGGACCTAGCAACAAGACTCTTTCCACCAACCTCAGTTGTGGCACGGGGAATCTCATGGTTAATGGGACCACATTAATGCCCCGACAGAATGGCACATTCTCAATGTGTGGATCTGGAACTGGTTTTGTTTCTACGAAGATGATTCCGATGCATAGGACCCATCAATGTGAGCAAGTGTGAGCTTCTTCAGAATACAGATATCAAAATTTATTGACGTTCTAAGCAACTTAGAACTAGTGTAAAATCCAAAACCGTTCCATAAATTATCACTATAGTAATTTATTGTGCAAAAAAAATTATATGTTTTTCTTGTTCAATTCTGTTGTCATTTGAATAAATTAAATATTGCAGCTCAACCTCACGAAATGGGCCACATTTAGAGAAATATTTTATTTAGAAAAGTGAGAGCACACAATGCTGATTCTACGTTAGATTTAATTTTTAACGTAATGATTCTACAAGAAGTGCCTGAATTACTGGGTACCGTAAAACATATTATCTTAAATCCTGTACCTCAGAGCCAGACTAACGTAAGACCAAAAATATGCGATTTTCAGCTTATTAGTGCATTGTATGCAAAAATTCTATTCCACATCAAAGTATGTGAACGCAATTAAAAAAGATCCTTTGTTCCCAAACATCCATTTTTATTTACCGTTGTCAAAAAAGCGCGCGTTTTGCATCTCTCCTGTAAAGTAGTGATTGTGTGACTTACGTTAGTCTGGCTCTGAGGTTTCAGAATTAACTAAGTGAATAAAAATCTGAAAATAAAACTTTTCTATATTGTTTAATGAGCCCAAGGTTTGATTTAAATTTTTAATTCAAATGTGAGTTTAAACAATTTAACTCAAGAATTTGTTTGTGCCATCAAAACTCAGTTATCTAATGCCCGATAAATATTACTCGAAACAGGTGAGTTTATAGTACGAGTAAATGTCTGAACTTTACAACATTTCAAGCTTGGGAACACCAGATGTAAGTTATTAAAATCAATTTAAATCAACCATTTATGGACCCAATTTATGAAATTTAAATTGACAATTTGGTTTTGTATTTACTTCATTCACCATGGTTCAAAATTTTTATCCGACAGTGAAGGTTAGCTGCATATTTGACTTTTCATAACATTTTGCAAAAATGCATTTTATTCAAAAACTATATTTCTACCAATATTAAATTGAGTAAAACTGCTTTTATTTTCGTTTCAAATATCTTAAACTTGACAAATCTGAATAATTTTTATGGACTTCGATTAAAGGAGCCTGAAAAAGACGAGCTTGAATGTCTGAGTCATTTAATCTTGATAAGAAAGAAACAAAGATGAACTTTTGTAATTTATTGTACTTGACATGCTTTTAATATTGTATCTTTGTTTCTTAAGGGAAATACTTAATTGTATGTTGTCTTTGTGCTTTTCGGTGTGATTTATAGTGTTTTCTATAAGGGGTGTGAAGCTTTTCTAAGAAAAGAACTGCACCTTTTTATGGCTTCATTTGAATAAGTCAAATAATATGCGCACATTTTTGTGTGATTTCATTTTCACATGACATAGCAAGAATTTAACAAGGCTATAAATAGTGAACAATATTATTTTAATATTTAATTTGTAATTCAAATACTATTTTCTCCCTTATTTGCATAAACATGCACCTTGAAATAATATTAAAACATATATTTATGATTTTCTGCTTTCAGAATTAATTTTTTATGTACTATTTACTAAACTTTAAATTAAAAAATCATTTTATTTGTGGGAGACGTATAAAATTATTTAGCACACAAATTTATTCTTTGACCTTCCTAGAGCAGTGCGTTTGGTAAATTTAGAGAAAAAAAAGCAAAATACTTTGAATTAGTCGAAATAGCTTGCCCCATGTGACAGTCACGTACCCTTTGAGGAAGGGACACCGCGAACATGAATTTTTTTATGGGGAGGTGGCTTAATTTAATGAATGACCGTCCAACTTCTACCGAATGATAATACATGGTGATGTACACAGACCTACATCTAAAGATAAAATATTTGAGGTTTTATTTAAAGGAAAAAAATTAATACAAACAATCTGTTTCCAAATTTGCCGAATCTTTAGACAAAATTTGACGAATAAAGAAATTTTAAAGATGTTAGAGTGACCTACCTTTACCTCCTATTGAGTAAAAGTCTCTTTGTGGCATTTGCTTCATCTTAGTCCACCACGATGAGTATTAAATTTTAACGGATTGACACAGAGGTTTCAACAGAATCCTTCTGTTCTCGACCTGTCTCAAATCAATAGTTTTATGCTCTGTCCCTCAAAAGGTTTGACACCAGAGGATTTCAATCTATACCTCCCTAGCAGCACAATCGGTTGGGAAATGATAACGGGTCAACGGTAGACAATGTCCGTTTTGGCAAACTGTCACCCAACCAACCATTTGCCAACAAAGGGTCAACGGTCTGATACAGTGAGTAAAAATATCCCGGCGGTGGCCCTTCAAAAATAGTCACTATTGGCCTAACGATACCCAGAATCTGTTGCGCTATCGTTGGCTGATCGTTCGTTGCCAACCCACCGTTTCCCACCGGTTTCTACCGTTAGCCACCGTTGGCCAACCATCTCCCACACCTTGCGTACTACTTGAGCTAGCCTTAACCCTTAACGAAAGTTCGTCTTGTCTATAACGAACAAAAAACGAGAGATAATACGATTGTTACAATAAAACAAATGTAGATTTCCCTCTTGAGCTTCAAAGTAAATTGAAATAATGGTGTAATTACAGCTATATGCACATTAGGGTGGGCCGAAAAACTTATTTTTTATTTCGAAATTGTAATAGCACGAAAAAGATGCGAGTTATGAAAACAAACAAATTAAAAAGAGAATTATAGAAATCGATTCACATCTTCCGATCGCGCATGGGGCCTAAAGTTTGACAAAATATGAAAAAAACGTCAAAGATTTTTTAAAGAAAATTTTAATTAGACGCTTTCTTAATGTAATAGTTTGTAACGTCTTTAAACAGAGACACAAAACATTGTGTTTAAATTTGGTTTCGATCAGCTAATATCTTCCGGTTGCGCTTAAGTCACAAATATTTTGAAACTCTGTTTAAAGACGTTACAAAATATTATATTAAGAAAGCTCTAATGAAAAAAAAAACAATAAAAAAAAAACTTCAAAAATGTTTTTTTTTTTCATATTTTATTAAACTTTAGGCCCCATGCGCGATCAAAATATGTCAATCGATTTCGATAATTCTTTTTTTTCCTTTGTTTGTCTTAATAATTCGCAACTTTTCCGTGCTATTACAACTTCGAAATAAAAAAAATTAGTTTTTTCGGCCCACCCTAATGCACATATCATACTGCCCCCCTCCCCCTTTGAAATTCATTGCTCTTATTTATGCATTTGTAATTTAAAATTAAGTTTTAGTTAAGATGCACCTCAAGTTTCTCACGAACTGAATAACACCATGACATTAGTTTCTATCAAAGCGGCAGCCTGAAAAGAGAAACATATAGGTAGGTTTTTTCGGCAACAGATTTGTATTTTGAAATGAATTTATTCATAATATAACGCAACGTATACAAAAATATTATTAGTCTGAATTTAGTGACATTTTGCAAAGTGCGGGGACAACTGTTGATCAAACAAAGATCGGGAAATAGGAGAACTGTAAAATGGTAAAAACAAATAAAGCTATTTTAGTTTTCTGAAAAATGGATTTGAAAAACAAAAGGAAATTATTACCATGTGCAAGTATATAATGTTCTTAGATTCTGTTAATTATAATGCATTGAAATAATAGTATTTATAAAAATATATCATTATTTTTCAAAGAAATTGAAAAGTCTATTGCAAATTACTTAAGTGCAACTCCATTTTACTCAGTAATAATTAACTTCTTCACAATAAAAAAACTTTTTAGTATTGCACGACTATAAGATAGATAGGTACTCACACATGCATATTTATAATTACTGCAAATCTTTAACTCATAAACATGTACTCGGGGGATTTTATGCAAATGTACTTTTGTTGTAGCAAATAGATTATGTAAAATATTAATGTTCCTAATATTTTCAATTCAACCAAATAATGCTTTGAAATATATCTATACTGCATTTATTGTTTTGATGTTGTGAGTCTTGTGATACGTTTATGTATGTAAATATACATATATTGATATATGTTTAGTTGAAATACTTTATAGCTTCTACATTGCCTTTCTACATGTTTTGTGTAAGAATTACGTATGCGTTTTAGTGTAAAGCTAATTTTTTAAAACTCTGCAAGGATAAAAAAAAAATTAAGTGCATTTTAGCATTTAAAACCAAATTTATTGGAAAAACTCTTATAAAAATGCAGAAATAAAAAATATGTGTTTATATTCCTTGTTACTCGACAAAAACTATTTAAAATCCTTTAAAAACTATCATAACTACAAATTTATCAACCGTATAGAATTATGCAAAAGTATCCATGGGCAATTCTTAAAAACAATGTCCCGTGCGTAACGTAACATTTTTTTAATTTTATTCGAGTAACTATTAATTAAATCTGGGATTATCTGTTATGCTTTGATAGTACACTGCTCAAAACAATTAGGGACCACATGTATATAACGAAATGACGCAAAGACGTATACTAATAAGTAACATAAAATGAATCATCTACAATTTAAAGCCTATCAGGAAAATGAAGAAAACTTTATATGCTAATCAGTGTTTTTGACGTCAAAAACAAGAAAAAGGAGATAAGGGCAGAAATCGGGATGTTTCAGAAACGTGTGTTTTATTGCCGTAACTGTAAAATTCAATTGCGCAGTATTTTCTTTTTTTTTTTTGGAACAAGGTTACTTGAGAATGTCTCAACACAGAGATTTACCGGAATCCATTACATGGCGTGTTACAGGCATCCGAGCGAACATAATGTAGTGCCGCGGACGCTGTTGGAGTCCCCAGAAGTGTTGTTGCAAGGCTGTGGAATCAATTCTAAGAGACAGGAAATGTTAGACGTCGACCAGGGTAAGGTCGGCCACACGCCACTACAGCAAATGATGAACGGTATATACTGTTAACAGCCCGTCGAAACAGAACAGAGAATGCTACGCAGCTGCAAGGACAGTTGTTCTTGGCAACAGGACAAAGGGTGTCCAGCCAAACAGTACGTAATCGACTTCATGAAGGAGGCCTCTATTCACGTAGGCCAATTGTCTGCCTTCCGTTGACCCCACGCCACCGTGCGGCCTGAAGAAGATGGGCTGCTGAACATCGAGATTGGGAGCAACATGATTGGAGCCAAGTGCTGTTTACCGACGAGTCGAAAATCAGCCTGAATTGTGACATCCGACGTGTTCTGGTATGGAGGGGCTAGAACACTCGAAATAACAACGCATTCATTCATAAAAGGTCACAATACTGATGAGTTGGCTGAATGTTACGGGGTGGAATCAGCATAGGTGGACGCACGGACCTACATATTATTCGAATGGCACTTTGACGGGCTAAAGGTATGCAGACGAGATGCTGCGACCTCATGTTATCCCTTACGCTCGAGCCATTGGAGTTTTTTTTTGTTTTGCAAGATAATATTCCTGACAGCATAGAACTCGTCTGGTGAAGAACATGCTTGAAGCTTAAACAATACAGCGTATGGAATGTTCATCGTGCTCTCCTGACTGGAATCCAATCGAGCATGTTTGGGACATACTCGGACGACGCATTGCTGCACAACCAAGGCCGTCTGTTACTGTTCGAGACTTGGAGATTGCACTTCTTGAGGAGTGGAACAGTATTCCCCAAAGCAGATCGATAACCCCATCGCATCCATAGCAAACAGGTGTGCAGCAGTCTTAGCTGTTCGAGGAGACCACACGCCCTATTAAAACTCATGCATCATGTCTAAACTGTACCCTTTTTTTATTGTTGACAAGTAACCAAATTGTTGCCCTCCAAATATTTTGACGTCTATTTACTTTATTGCGCACTGATACACGTGTACTATCCATTGTATGCCAATACGTGGCTGTCTCGCTCAGTTTTCTTCTTTTTTTAGCTTGCTTCCCTAATTGTCTTGAGCAGTATATATTAAAGCAAGTATTATTTCCCCAACAGCATTATTTTTTGAAGGTTTTGGTTAGCTGGAAAAAAATAAAAACTTAGCGTTAAGCACAGCACATGTTTTCGAGAATCGCCCTAATAAGGTATCGAATTTTACCGATGACATAGTTAAAAGCATGACTTCCAAAGTTTTTTTTTTTTTGTAAATTTTGCTATCTATTTGTCTTAACCACCATGTCTATACTTACTTTTCATATTGTTCACACGATTGAATGTCTCATAACTTCTGTTGGAGCCTCTAATACAGCAAAGTAGAGTACTTTAAACTTTGCCTGATGCACATAGAAGCATCATAGCCAAAATATATTATTGTTTACATTCCGTTTTTTTTACTTATTATGTTTTTATTAATTTTCATTTAGGGTGTAAAATTTGAATTTTTTGTTTCGAAATAACCATTAGAAAAAGTGTAACTTCTAAAGTAACGATGAAATTCATGTATTACCGCATACATACGGTTCCATCATACAACAAAACTTACTGCAATAACATATGTTTATATTTTATGTTATAATCAGCCTAAACAAAGAGAACCAACCAAACCTAAATTATTAAATCACATCATGAAGGGCATATTTTTTTTCTTTAGGATATGTATAACATTCATCCAGAATAAGTTTTAGTACAACTATTTCTTAACGAGAATGTTACAAACTAGTTTAGCAGGTTTTTTTTTTTTTTTTTTTGTATTTAATTTGCTTTAACTTATTTTCTGTCTTAGATTTAAAATAAGCATAGAACGAAAAATGTTAAATTATCTACATTAATTCTAATATATTAAAAAATAAGTATTGAGAACTATTTACAACATTAAAAGCGTAACTGTTAAGATGAAGTTACTATATTGGTTAAAAGAGAAATAAAGGGAACTACATTAGAATAAATTTAAAAGTTATCCTTTAGGCTTTGATGATATGTTATTATATTTAATAACCAGTATTAAGCTTAACAATATGAAACTTAACAATTAGAACCTAAGTAAGTCCTTATTAATTTCAAAAATATGACTAATTTATAAATGCCATAGCTTATAAATACTGTATTTCATACACTCTTTGAAGGTTTAAAAAGTTCGACTAAAATACACAAGTTGATCCTTGATTCAAATGAATTGCAGGTTTTTTTTATTTCAATATTTTCATTGAAAACTTACATTTTAACCTATTAAAGCCTTTTAAAGTATTTTATTATATAATGTGCACTGTAAAACTCGCAAGCATTAATGTCAACACTAAGTGTGGTTTCCTTTGCTAAATAAAGTCTTTTATAATTGATATCGATTTGTAATGAAAACTTTGTATTAAAGCAATAATCTGATTAATTTTGTATGTAAAATATCTTTGTGAATATGTCTTGTAATTGTTTTCAGAGATTAATATAATAAAATTGCAAATTAAAAGCTTCATTTTCGTTTATGGTGTAAACATTGTTTTACGGCAGAGCGTCAAAAATCTGAACAATTTGGTATCATAGGAAGTTCCTATGATACCAGTTTCTTCTCTAAAACACAAAAGAAAATGCCATTTAAAAAATTGCATGAAATCTAATGAAATAAATTAGCTATAAGAGAAGGTTGCAGTCAATGGACGACAAAACATTTTTTAAATTTTTCTTTAGGAACTCATTCTAACTCGAATTTTACATTGACTATAGAAATAGTTATTCAGCACATTTGTCTTTGAATTAAAAAAAAAATGACTTATATGATGACTATCTTTACTAATAATAAAGCTGAAAGTCTCTCTGTCTGGATGTCCGGAGGATGTCTGGATATAGGATGTCTGGATGTCTGGATCTCTGTGACGCGCGTAGCACCTAGACCGTTCAGCCGACTTTCATGAAATTTGGCACAAAATTGGTTTGTAGCATGAAAGTGTGCACCTCGAAGCGATTTCTCGAAAAGTTTATTCCAATTTTAAGAAGAAAATTATCATAAGATGGACGAGTAAATTACGAAATTATTGTAACGTGGAACCGTAACATAAGCACAAGCCAGTTGACGAGATACGAAACTATCACAACCTGGAACATGAGTACAAGCCAATTGGCGAGAAAATTCACCATACATTATTTGTAAATATACAGGCGAACCAAAAGACCTTTTAATTTTTCTATTACGGTTAAAGCCGTGCGGGTACCAGTAGTATTAAATAAATAATGAGAATTGAAAATAAATAGTTTAGCATGTAGACCATTCATGACAACCAGTTGTTATTGATGGACCATCAAGTTTCTATCGATGGACCACATTCTCACAGAAGAAAATCACTGCGCTACTTCATAACAAGAGATAAATAAACATAACGAATAATAATTAGACAAAAAATATGTTTTTTAATTATTGTTTTTTAGTATATAAGGAACGTACAACCCACAGCACTCCACAACACACAGTTGTTATCATCACACCTCGTTCACCACGATATTTTCTCAACTTGTGACTTAAAATGCAGTAATTCTAGCTCCTTGACTTTACCGTATTAAACTGTTTTCAGACAAAGGAAGCCACTAAAACTGATAAAGTGCCTGCGCCAATTCAGGTGGGGGAATACTGTCGTGGTTCCTTTATGGAACAGGTACATTGACGACGACTTCCTCTACATTATGTATGTCTATAATAAAGTCAAGTACAGTAAATAACGCTGCAATATAGAATTTCATTTTCTAGCAGAAATGAATTTCAATTTTTTTTCTGCATGTACTGCCTAAGGAACTTCCGTACAGTAATTAAGCAAAAAAAAGCGAATGAACATCTGAAACGGAATGAATCACATCTTCATTCCCTTTTTTTTCGGACCCTAAAACGTTCACTGTCGAGCTTATAATGTTAACTAATTTATCAAAATTGATTCTAAGGAAAAAAAAGATATATTTCTAAAAAAAAATGAAAACTTGTAACTTGCGATTAGTCGAAGACCAGCTTATTTTTTTAACTGTCAAAAATATTACGTTATTCTAACACCATCCACGTACAAACTACCATGGTCATTTCGCTTTTTTAATTATTGATTTAAGGTTATAATTATTGAAACAAAAAACGTGCTTTTGAGCAAAGCGGGTCGGGCAAAGCTAATAGAGGATTTAATCATGTGTTTATTTATAATTTCTTGACACATGTGTTGAGTCAGATTTTCTATTTCAATTGCATAAGTATAACGCATAAGTATAACTTAAAAAAGTTATTTTTTTATGATGGAAATTAATTAGTCTATTAATGTAATCAGTTTTTTCTTTATGTTTTATAAACAAGTGTAGGGGAGCGAGGGGCTTGTTGTAACACTTTTTAAAAATGGTGTCATATCTTGAGATATATTGGTTAAACTTATTACCAAATAAATTTTGATTGGTACTCTGACTATTCTTCTATAAATTCTAATGAAAAAAAAAACATTACATCTATAGGTTTGTCTGTCAGAATTTTTTTTTTTCTAAAAACAAAGGGAAGTATTACAACTTACCTCGTACTTGGGGTTTGTTGTAACATCTATTGGGGCATCTAGTAACAACAATAAAAAAACATGAAATTTACACCATTAATCATTTATTCTCTTCACATTTTGATTTGTTTTCAACAAATAATTAAGTATTTAATGAAACAAATATGGTACTTCTACTAAATGCATCTATTATTAAATATAATTAACTGAAATACACTTTTTTTAGGTAATCAGCAATTTAAATATTTTAATTTTAAACTATTAATCCTTTCTTGTATTAAAATTCTACCATAGGTACTTATATACAAACTAGGCACTTCGAAATCACAGTAAGTTAAATTATAAACCTCCAAATTAAGTATTTAATTATCTCTTAGTTTTTACATCTGATATATATATATATATATATATATATATATATATATATATATATATATATATATATATATATATATATATATATATATATATATATATTGGGTGGTCCTTATTTATATGGGAAAATTTTTTTTTCGGAATTCAACAAGTGACGCCCCCTAGTTTTGTGACACTATAACAAAAAGTAACGTGTGCAAAATTTGAACTCGATCGGTCAATAATAACACGTGCCCCTAGGCCGTTGAATTTCAACACTTCTGATAATTTTCTCACAAATCTTCTGAGATTTTGTTTCAGACCCAGTACATCGTTTCTCCTAGGTTTACAAAATATTTTTACACTGAGGTAGCACTAAAATTAATTTTTTAAATTACTTTATATCATCTAAAGATTTTACGTTGAATAAGAATGAAATAATGCTTTAGAAACTTTCCTTAATCGTACGCTTTTCTCAATGTATCTCGAAAGTGTGTATTTTTCCCGATAGTCTTGGACGGTTTGTAAAATAAATTGCTTTGTGACTCATATTTGGTAAATTAGTTGTGAAATTCTTCTATTGATACTGTGCTCTTCTTTCAGTTGTAACATTCACAATTTTAAGTATTTTAACGATCTCTGTTCCCTTTAAATAATTTCCTTCACTTTGCCGTGAATCAGGATCAAATAGGAAAAAATCTTTTGGTTTTTGTAACTTATCAAACAGTTTTATTGACTCGTAATTGATTCTATGAAGAGGAAGATCTTTAGTAAGAAAGTATTCCAAATCATCTACTGTTATCTTAAACAGTCATCAGGCACGTCTTCCTTATCACAAGCATTTTTTGGCCTAGTCTTTTCCCAGCTTCAAAGTTAATTCCTTCATCTAATCCGGACAAAGCTACTAGTTTATCCTCTAAATACCATAAGTGATTTATGAATTTTCCAATCACTGCTTCTGCTGCATGTTTGTCGTCATTTTGTACGCTACTAGTTTTTCAGACATATTATATTATTCAAAGGGACCTCGATTGGGTTGCTGCGAAAAACCATATCTTCATACAGCATTTAATTGTAAAACAGCATTGAAAGGCTTTCTTTTCATGTAAGCTCAATTTAAATTGTTTCCTAAATATACAAATTTTCAAACAAAAATTCCTTTTGCCACCCATGTGGCTCATGGATAAGCTCCAAGTTGCCGAAAATATATCCCTGGCAGGAGTAAATTCACCAGGAAATATTATTACAAGTTAAGAGAATTCTCTGTAATCTTTCTCAATTCCGCTTTTTACAAACAATAATATGTCATCAACTTCGTCTTTTAGACTTTAAGTGGTATGTGTACTTGATTGAAATGTTATAAATTCTGAATGATGGAGATCTTTCCGCAAAATTTTGAAGCGCTTAAAAAATTGACTATCTGATCTAGAACTAAGAAAGGCAAGAACTTCTTTTAGGACACACTCTGCAGTACGATTTGAAGTGCATGATGATTGCAATCCAAATGTAATATATATCCAAATGTACTGTAATATAATTTTTATTTTAGCTATGGAAAACACAGTAAATTTTTATGTTAGGAGTAATCGAATTAGTTAGGAGGATTTTTCGAAATTTATATTTTAAAAAGTAAAAATTGCATAAGCATTTAGGTATGTTTATAACTAAAAATTCTTCTGTTTCAGAAAATCTTTAAAATAGCTCATCTAATTTCTTTTCTTTTTTTCTAGGCATTTTTACTATTTAAATGTGGTAAAATAATTATTATGCTCATCATAGTATCGCAATGAAACCATAAAAAAATAAAATAAAAAGAGTAAATAAGAAATGGAAATATTTATCTGATATTATATAGCTATATAAAAATCATAACTCCATTCAAACATCCTTATTTTGTGGATGTGGGGCTTTCAAACTTAGTTTGTTATTATTTGGATCAACAGGATATTTGTAATTAAATTTAATTCAATAAACAATTTCTCCACGTTTAACATAAAAGTAAACAGCGGATTAAAATATAATTGCAATTACTTATATTTATAGCATTGAAACCTTGCGACTCGATTTGCAACACCTATTACATACACAGGGAATTTTGTAAATCAACACCATCAAAGCCTGGAGGAGGCAATTTGTTGTTGTCAAATATCATTCATTAATGGCCTATAGAATCCCTTGTGTCCATCTTGATGGGAAGAAACGTTCCCCTGCCGCTTGGTTGGAACTAGCGCAGAAGAGCGGTACGCTTGACCCAAGGCCATTGGTGCACATTTTATTCTCTGTAACATGTTACATTTTACAGAATGAAAGTGAGAGAATGATCGGTCTGGAAGTAGCAGCACCTATTGAGGTTCAAATTTACTTTAAATATAAAATGTTAGAATATTTTTACATAAAAATGAGAAAATCCATAATTTTTTCTTCGAAATTCAAAAAAGGGAGCCCTAGGGGCAAGTGTTAATATTCATGGATTGACTTTAAATTTTGCAAGGATCATTTATTTGTACAATGAAACAAATTGAGGGGGCGTCGCGTATCTGCAACTTCAAAAATAAGGACCACCCTGATTGATATATATATATATATATATATATATATATATATATATATATATATATATATATATATATATATATATATATATATATATATATATATATATATATATATATATATATATATATATATATATATATATATATATATATATATATATATATATCAATCTGTTCATAAGTCTCTTTATCGATGAATTTAGTCTTCATCTGAGTTACAGTTAATACAAACAAAAGAAATAGCATCTCTTCCGACTCATTCTACATGTGCCCACATCTTACATACAATACATTCAACCCAATCACCTTTTGAATGATGTAGCCTTCGCTGCGAACTTGACAATACCACTCTTCAGATTCAGATTCTGAATCCAAATTTAAAACCCTTTTCTTTACTCCTTCTATTCCATCTTTATTGTTTGCAGATTTTTTTACCTTTGCCTTTTCCCTTTACTTTTTCTTTATCTTTATCATCTTTTTTCTGCTTTCTTTTCATCTTTTCTTCATATTCCATTCTCAAAGCTTCTTTTTCAGGTGTGTCTGTCAAAACAGTGGACTTTCGTTTACGCCTGTTATTTATATTTGTTTTCCGTGGTGGTGCCTTTGGTAATGGTCTAATTTTCGATGGGAAAAATTTGTTTAGACCAGAGCAACTCGGAGTTGGTTCGTTTGCAGTTTCGAGATTCAACGATAAATTTTCAATCACATTAAAGAATTTTCTGATTGTTCAGTGGGATCTGAACGATCAGTGACAAAAGAGTGCGCAAAGTCACTGTCTTCGAAAATATCTACATTTAAAGGCCACCGAAGCTTTAAATCCCTTATTACATTACAAATAACATACAGCAATATGGGGGAAGGTGTAACATGTTACAACATACCCCGAGATTTTGTTACAATTAACCCCAAATCAGAGTTTTTCACATTTAGCGTGTTAACTATTCAAACAACTTTTTAATTTTGAAAACTATGATAATACACCATACATAGATAAATGTTAATACGAAATAAAATATTGAAAGCTCTATTTAATCAAAAATAATAAAGCTAACCAAAAATTTACGACGGTCAAAAAATACGTTACCTGCCAATAACGGAGGGCTCGCACACACTCACTCACTTCGTTGCCTGGCGGGACTCTGGCGGTGATGACGTGACGCGGTACATTATAACAGTAAGATTGAGTGAAAAAATAGGTTTATAAAGTTTAAATTCTTAATGAAAAAGCACTGTTACTACTTACCCCTGTTACATCAAGCCCCTAACTCCCCTACTGACTTCAAACTGGATAAGTTTAACATTTTTATATATTTTTTTTGTAATGGCAGGTAGTTATTCAACTAATTTAATCTTTTATAACTTCATATTTGATTGGTAAATGTACAAAATCACAATTAGTTAAGCTCACCCGCTTTGGGTCCCTCGTAAGGTAAAGCGGGTTTATCAAAGTGCTTGTAATGTTTGATAATAAATACGTATTGGGTTTGAAATGATACAAAAATCACTTTTTATTTTTAAGTTCAAGAAATCTGCTAGGAAAAAACCGAAATTGTTGCAATAAAACCACAAAAACTACAATTTTTGAGCATTTTTCAAAAACCTACCCGCTTAGGGCCACCCTCCCTTATAGGTTTTCAAAAAAATTACAAGATGTAATTGTTTTGCTCAAAGTTCATGGAAAGGTTTTACTTCATATTCTTTAACCCGAAAATTGGGTTTTATTACGATTTTCTCCAATTTTCTGAGCAACAAACAAAATACTTTCGGTAAAGCCCATTCTTTATTAAATGAATAGATATGTGGCTAGTGAAATATACGAGCAATCAGTGTAATTTCTTCAAAAAATATAGGGTCTGGTGGGGTAAAGTGGTCATAAAATCGTAGGTTTTCAACTTATGTGAATAATAGATACAATAAATTCTTTAAACATTTAAACTTTTTTTGTTTTTGTTTTACATTGCATTATTAAAGAACACAGTACACTAAGTTTTAGGAAAATAAATATTGATTTAAGTAGTTTTATAACACTTTCTTTTTCCTTCGTATTTATGACCACTTTACCCCATGGGGTGGGGGAAAGTGGTCATAGCATGGGGTAAAGTGGTCATAGTTAAAAATAGATGCAAAACCATTATAAACAACCCTAATATTTGTATATTTCTGTTATTTTTATAATTACGAGTATATGCACAAGCATATGTGTGTATACACGAGTACATACGTGTCGTGTAAACATTAGTAAACACGTTCATATATGAGTAGATACATGCATGCACGTTCCTACGCAAGTATATACGTGTCACGTGTACGTACGAGTATATACGCGTGTAAACGATTATCATATGCGTGTATGCACTTGTATCTCGAGTACATACGTGCATACCTGAGTATATACGTGTACAGTAGACGCATACACGCATATGTAAGTGTACATACACACATATGCGAGTATACACGAGTTTATTCGTGAATACATCCAGTGATAGTGTTTGTACGTGTCTACTCACAGATATACAGGGTCCATTATGAAAGTAATGAGCATTTACTGGCAAAATATATTTATTGATCGTAATTTGTACAAATGTTCAATATTCTTCAAAATACATTCCTCCTGCATCAATACACTTGCGGAGACGTGTTTGCTACGCCTGAAACTCTTCCAAGGGAATGCCTCTCAGGAACGTTGTAACATGGTGTTGGATGTTTCCCAAGGTTCCCCAATGTTTTCCTTTCTTCTCTCTCTCTCTTGTGTCGCGGAAACAA
This sequence comes from Uloborus diversus, assembly GCF_026930045.1. Taxonomy (NCBI): domain Eukaryota; kingdom Metazoa; phylum Arthropoda; class Arachnida; order Araneae; family Uloboridae; genus Uloborus; species Uloborus diversus. The sequence continues at coordinate 46,612,672 of NC_072736.1, forward strand.
AAAGAAGTCACATTAAGCTAAGTAGGGACTGTAAGGTGGTGAGGGATCACCGGGGGGGGGGACATCCATAACGGGGTTCGTCGGCGACCTCCTCCTGGCTCTCTTTGAATGCCTTGTGCCACTTCCCAGACTGTGATCTTGAAATGCAATCGTCCTTGAAGGCTTCTTGCAGCATCTGGAATGTTTCGGTTGCATTTTTTCCAAACCTCACGCAAAACTTTATGGCGTATCATTGTTCAAGCGAACGCTCCATTGCGTTATGTTACAAAAGTTGAAAACATACTTCAAGCGGAGGCACTTATCTCCGCTCACACTGCTCGAAAGCAACTGACGACGGGATGCATTGAAAGGGCATATCTCGCACCACATTTCCCAGCCGGTTTTACCGTGCTGCCATCTATCGTCGCGTCACAATAACATTATGCTCATTACTTTTATAATGGACCCTGTATATATTGTGAAGCACGAGTATACACTTATGTATATGTGCAAACACGATTATATACCTGTATAGACGTATATACGTACATTTACGTGCATACATCAGTACATGTATGTATACACGACTTTTTAAGCTCATATAATACATGTATGCCTACAGAATGAATCCAAGCTCTTGGGTAAAAATCTAAGGAGTGTGAGAGGGGAGAATAAGAAGCAAAGAATTATAAGGAACATACGTTAGCTGACGCGCTACATGCACACAAAGCCAGAAGCTGATGAATGCAAACAAATCGCAATTTTGTTACACAAAGATGATTTTACCCAACATTTTACTTTTTAAGAAATATTTAGAGCCGTTGTTAAAAGTTACGGCCTGTAGTCGCAACAAAGGCGCAGCGACAGATGGAACTTTTTCAAAAGTCTCGTTATTGCAACAGAGTGCTTTGTGATTGCGACGCACATGTATTATAGCTGCAGACCGCAAATTTCATCAATCGCATTAAAACTTTGTTGAGACCTAAAATGTTGTGTAAAATTTTCTGTGTGTAATCTAAATTTGTGACCTGTTTTGCATCCATCAGTTTCTGGCTTTGCGTACATGTAGTGCGTCAGCAGTGTGTTTGTGACCATATGTTCCTTATAATTCTTGCTTCTTATCCTCTCCTCTAACACATTTTAATAATTTGCCCAAAAGTTTAAACTTACCCTGTTTACTTGTATATCATATGCTTGTATGTAAGTATCTACTTGAGTACGTACGCGTATATTCTTATATATATACGAGTATAAGTGAGTATATACGTGTATAGTCGAATGTATATCTGTATAGATTAAAAACACTTGCAGATACCCATATACGTATTTATTGGTGCATTTATGTGAATACGTCTATATACGGGCCTAAACGAGTATATGCGTATGCATATGCATATACTCGTATATTTAACCCCTGTTTACTGTAAAAACAATACATATTAAGTGAAATTAATGTTTAATTTATATCTGCCTTATACTTAACGATTAAGTGACATTAGAATAACAATATTTGTTAAGCCTAATATTGTGACCACTTTACCCCATCTTACTTAAATTGTTCTAAAAAATTATCTAAAAGAGATTCAGCTAACTGCTAATGAGTAAGAGTTCTTGAGACATGTAGGAAGCATCCTATGCAGTAAATCTGTTCTTAATTCTAATAAACAAAATTTCCCAAGGAAGTTAAAAGAGGTGTTTAGATTTAAAAACTTTTCATATTCACACAAAATATTTTTCTTTACCAAAGAAAATTTTGCCAGTTGTAAAATTTTGTATTCAAAATGTAGTTTCTCACTGCCCTACTCTAAATTAAAATTTTCACATTCATTCGAACATTTATTTCAAAGCTATAGCCATTCATTTGACGAATAACCACTTTACCCCATTGACCACTTTCCCCCACCAGACCCTAATAAGGCAATTCAGACGATGAAATAGCGAAATTAAGATTTTAAATTTCATCATCTACGTGAAAATCGTGTGATGTGCAAATTTTGTTACTTTTACGGTAAAGTAGAAATTGTGAGATACGCAGTGAGAGGTTTGAATAATTAAATAGTATTCATACCAAGACAACACAATCACAACCATTACAATTTGTAAAATTAAGCTTTTACCTATGATTGCGAGAATTATGTAAGAAAGAAATGTAGTATTGCCTATTAAGGCTCATGCGTTTATAAAAATCAGTTAAACCAACTAGCTCAAAATAACGTAATTTAATACGGAAAAATGTTAACATAAAACTTGCTTAACTTGTAAATAAACAATAACCGTTAGTCCTGTCTTAAGTAAATATATTTTGCAATAACGATGACTAAATACCCTTGTACTGGAATTGTAAAATTAGGTATAACAACGTTTAATTGTTTAAAAATTGCAGATAACTGTATACACGTGTTTTGGGATTACAAAAAATACCTTTTTCAATGCAAAATTAGTGAGTCTATGAATGAACAGTCGAATGCCTTTTTACCCATAACATATGTTATTCAGCATTGAAAAAGGGTTCCGCTTAACACCGAAACATGTGTACACAGTTATCATATTTTGTGCAATTAAACGCTATTACATCGTATTTTAAATTTTTACTGTTAAAAATTCAGAACACTTTTATGGTAAATATTTCTGTAAAATGGAGCGTTATAGTACAGAACAAATTACAGTAAATAGTACCGAAAAAAAATTGCAGCACCAGGTGATACACCATATGACTTGCAGTGCGAAGAACATGGAATCGTACTCACCCGCACTCACTGTGTCCAGCTCGGAGGGTGGTCAGCGAAGCCGACTGACAGTACGAAGGTCCCAAGATCGAATCTGCTATCCACGTTTTTGCGATTTATAATACCATAAAATTTAACAGTAAAATATAATTTTGCGGTGAAAGTTACTGGCAACATGGATGCCAGTAACTTTCACCGCAAAATTTCAGGATTGTTTTTAACAGTGTACTTGTATTTGAAGACCTAAATATCTTTCAATATTTTTTGTAATTAATGCGTTGTATAACGTGATGGGAAACAGCATTATTTTCTTACAACACAAAGTGCTTGATAACTTCTCGACTCGGTTCAAGTAAATAAGTAAACAAGTACATTTTGTTTCAAAAGTCAAAGTCGAAAAAATTGCAAACAAAGCCCATTCAGATAGAGCAAATACAAACATTTAAAATATTTTGTATTGAAAGTCAAAACACATTTTATCAAAAACACGCTGTATTTACTTAATCTAGAGAAGAAAATAAATATTTTGTACTTTAGTCAGTGAAAAGGAACATCTTTCATACTTAACAAATGACGAATTTGATAGACAAAAGGGAAGGTGACGCAAAAAATGAGGCTTGTTGAATGATAAATTATGCTAATTTTTTCCGTGTTCATTATTCTTTCTTTAAAGAAGCTTTTTAGCGAGAGAAATTAATATGCATGAAGTGCTTTCAGCAGAATAATGAATATACACTCAGCAAGAAACTTTATGAATTGAATTTTATTATGCACATTTTATAATGCGTTATAAAAGTGAAATAAATTTCGAAATAAAATATATGCAAATATTTTAAATGCAGCATCTATCAAACTCCATTACACGAAAAAAAAAATTATTCACTTTGTGTTTTGCTTATCAGATTTATTTTCTATTTTAATCATTTGAAGAGTTTTGTACATTAATAATAGCTTAAAAGAAATGTAACACACAGGTAACAAAATATGAAATTAAGTAAGGAAGTGCTTATTTTTTGGATTCGTATATTATATCCGAAAAAAATGTATATTTATATCTGAAAATAAGTAACGGTGCATAAGTAACGGTGTTACTTATTACAATTAAAACAATTAGTGACATTTGTATGTATCTACACTGCTGTGGTGAGAAAGCATTAAGAAACTCGCCTTTTAAATTGATTTCCATGCTTTCTCATAAATAATCTTCCATTTTTATTTCAGAATTTTATCTCAGATTTTTTTTTTACAATGATTACATATCTTTTTATCGTTTCTTGAGAGAAATACTTTTTAACGGAAATATTTTTTCTGTTCTTCCTAAAGCTCGATAGAGGTACTAAAAATTTTATATTATTTTGATGCTGCAAAAAACTTTTGATACTGGTGAAAATGAACTTGAAAGTTTCTCCATGTTTAAAGTAAATCTTCTCAAACAAAGAAAGGTAATACAGGAAATAGAGTGCTTGAACGTAAATGCCCACAGAAAATAGAATGTATCAACACTAAAAATAAAAAGGTGTACTGTTTGTTTGTTTGAACGCGCTAATCTCAGGAACTACTGGTTCGAATTAAAAAAAATTTTTTGTGTTGAATACTCCATTCATTGAGAAAAGCTATAGGCTATATAACATCACACTATGACTAATAGAAGTGAAGAAGCGATAAAAAAAATGTTATAAAAAAGGGACAATTTATATTATAAAATGCTTAGAACGCAAACTGCGTGTAACCACGGTGGTTTGACCAGAAAGTGCGGGTTTCGCGATCCAGTGGGGGTAGGTTCGAGTCAGCCATGAGGCAAATATCGAGGGTACTTTTCAGAGAAAGTCCTAAACGATGCTAAAAAAGATTTGTAAAAAAATATGTATATATACACGTATCGTCTCATTTTTCTTATTAACTAATAATATAAAGTTGAAGGGTTTGTTTGTTTGAATTTGCTAATCTCAAAAACTACTGGTTCGAATTGAAAAATTCTTTTTGTGTTGAATAGTCCTCCATTGAAGAAAGCTATAGGCTATATCACATCACGATGTGACTAATAGGAGTGCAGCAGCAATAAAAAATGTCGTGAAAACGGGAAAATTTATATCTATATTAATATTACAAAGCTGAAGAGTTTGCAAGAATGACGGCTCTTACGGTCGGTGTCAATAATGTTGAAAGATTACGGGATGTTGTGCCGTGGTCTGAGTGTTGTTACCCCAAACGTTTCGGCCGCATCTGTGGCGGCCATCTATATATATAAAACGCTTATGCGTGGCGCAAAACGAGCCTTTATTTCTTTCTCTCCGTTTGCAACGATCCGCTTTGTTTACGATCGTTGTTTACAAGTGCTGCCGATTCGCTTCTAGCGTTAGATGTCTAGCGTTAGAATTTTGAGTTTTGAATGAGTGTTTTCGATCACTTGAATATAATTTACAAAGAAGAAAGCAGTGTGCTTGGGAGTCTCTAGATGAAAGATTTAAACGCTGAGCGGTAAGAAATGCTGCCGATAGGATTAGACGCGCAAACGCACGCCGTGAACCGGGAATTGCAAAATTGAATGATTTCTGTGTAAGTGTTTTCAAACATATTTCCGGTATAATCATGCACTTTACTGGAGAAAAGAGTTGAAATGACAGTGATAGTAATGAAACTGGAGAAAAATATTATTTTATTTAAAAAAAAATGCTAATAATAACACTGATACTTATATCCTCGAATACCACTTATTTTATCCGATACTAACGTGCCTTTTAAATTCAAACGTGAACAATTTCCTGTTAGATTAGCCTTCCTAATAACTATAAATAACGCACAGAGTCAAACTTTTGATAAATTTTTTTTAGTTTGACAAAACCACTTTTCAGTTACAGACATGTCATATGTAAGGCATTCAAAAGTCATAGTATCTGAAAACCCAGAAATTTTCTACTGTGTATCCAGAGAAGTATTATGATTTTCTTCTTTTTTTAAAAAAAATCCTTTGCAAAGTTAATGTTGATGTCAAAAGGTAAATTGCCCTTAACCATAGTGCTTACAAAAAATAAAGTTCCCTACTTACGAGGGCTGCAGAGTCGGAGGAAAATGTCTTACTCCGACTACAGGATTTTTAGAGACTATGACTCCTTCACCCAAAATTAGTCTGACTCCGGCTGTGACTCCTCAAATATTGGGAGAGCTACGAATTTTGATAGAAAATCCTACTGACTCCGTCTCTTGAAATTTTAAACCTTTGATTCCGACTCCTTTACCATAAAACCAGTCCGACTCCACAGCCCTGCTATAGCTTACCATGAAAAGAAGGTTGATGACCTTAATGCAAAAACATCATTTGTAATAGGTTGTTTGTTATTATTTTGGAATAGATAGGATTAGCGAGACCATGCCTCTTACTCTTTGGTGCTTTCTGGAAGATTCTACCTATTACAAATGATGTTTCCCTTAAAGGTCATCCGCCTTCTTTTCGTGGTCAAGCTTAACTGCAACCTGTAAATACTGAATTTTTTTTTCCAAACAAATTTTTTATATACAGTGAAGCACCGCTTATACGTTTTTGAAGGGACTATGAAAAAAGCGTACAAATGAAAAAATGTATAATTGGTAAAGAAAATATATATTAGACCCTCCAGGGACAATTTAAAAAACGTATAATTGATAAAAACGAATAGAAGAGAAACGTATAAACCGTGCTTCACTGTACTATGTTATTCCACATAGACTAAATGAATTTATTGGACAATTCTCATTGCAAAACATGTCGCTTAGTTTTGCAATGCATTGAAATTAAGAACTGAACAACAATGACAAAGTAAAACAACAAATTGAATCGTGAAGACCGGAAGAGCAAAACATTTCACATACTTTTGCAATGGCATTGATGTTAAGAACTGAGCCACAGTGGCAAAGTAAAGCAACAAATTGAATCGGGAAACCTGATTTTACTGCTAATATTTTTTCACAAAATCATTTTGACCCTCTGTTTTATTTATAGTTATTAGGAAGGCTAATCTAAGAGGAAATTGTTTACGTTTGAATTTAAAAGGCATATTGCTATCGAATGAAATAAATGATATCCGAGGTATGACAAATATTAGTGTTATATAATAATCAATATTTTTTTTTTTTTTGGTACAATAATATTTTTCTCCAGTTTTACAATTATCAGTCTTAGGTCAACCCTTTTTTTCCAGTAAAGTGCATGATTAGTCCGTAAATGTATTCGGAAACACTTGCAAAATTCTCTCGATTTGAAGACGGTGTAAATTTGTGCACCTTAGCGTATCGGCAGCATTTCTGACCAATCTGCGTTTAGATCTTTCATTTAAAGACTCCATAGCCCACTGCTCTCTTCTTCGTAAATTATATTCAAGTGTTCTGAAGCCCAGAGGTAGCCCTTCCACACTGCAGGTTCGGGTTCGATCTCCGGGTTGGGCATGATTGATTCAGCTGTTCATTCCTTCAGTGGGTCGATAAAATAAGTACCAAGTATGCTTGGGAACTAAACCCAGGGGGTTCCGCATTAGGCTGACCTCTTAAACGAAAACATCTGCCTAGCACCCCAGAGCCCTTGGTCAGAAGGAGTGAGATGGGTACAGTAGGCCTTGGCCCTCATAAGCTGTCGTGCCACTGGATTTGGTTTCTTGACTCTTAAAAGACTCCATTCTAACATTTTTTGACTAAATCGCTGCTTTCAGAGAATGTCAAAAGTTGCTTGCTCTTTGCAACTGTTAGACATTTTGAAACATATATATACACATATTTTGACACTGAACATAGTATACTTAATGACCATGAAATGGTTTTAAGTGTGTTAACATTGTAGGGTTTTTTTTCACTGCAATTTCTTTTGCATTCAGAAAATGTAGGAAAGAAAGATTATATTATGTTTGTAAATTTAGTACAAAAATATCCCTTTGCATACTTCTCTCAAAAGATAATGGAATTGCAAACTTTTGCTTTATAATAATCCACTGCATGAGTTGCATGTCAAAGTAATTTTCCCCTTTTAAATGTATGAAAATAATAAGTGTTATGATATTCATATTAAGAAAAGAAAAACTACTTTTTAAGATAAAGATAAAACTAGACCAATATTTGGTGACCGGTGAGCGAGCGTAGCGAGCTCGGATCGCGAAGCGATCCGAAGGAACTGCGTAAGCAGTTCCGGGGGTTGGCAAGCGTTAGCGAGCAGGGGGCGATAGCCCCCTAGTCTTCAATGTTAAAGCAGTCGAAGCTTCCAGGAAAAACAACTTCCTAGCAACTGATGCAGATATCGATGTGTTGTCCATATTTATGTAAAAAGATCTAGCTCTCCCTTCGTTTTGGGCCAGGATTGGCTGATGAACGTTCTTCATTGTTTCTGGTTGGCTGAAACTAGAGCTCTCTTCATTCTGGTTGGGGAATGGCTGTTGGTCGTCCGTTTCTAGTTGGCTAATGGTATCTCTTGGGATAATCCGAATAACTATAACGGATTATTCCGAGAGATACCGTTAGCCTTCCAGAAACAGCGACGGGCGCACAACGGCCGCTTCACTTGCTAAAGGGCAGGATTACGGTAGCGTGGTTGCTTGATGCGTTTAGCGATGAACTGTGTAGTTGAAGTATTATTTTGAGTTTTAAAGCTACTGTTAATATTTTTATGTGTTTTGGCGAATAATTTTAAGTTCCGGAGACACGTTAATAGGTCTTTTGAAAAGCAGTGTACGCATTTTAGTTGAAGAAAAATGATCATTTTACATCAGAAGGGGGACGGGAGCGACATTTTCTTTTTTAACGAACTTCCTTTAACTTTTTAGCACGGGCATCGCCGTGCGGGTACTGCTAGCGGGTAAAAAGAAAATAAATACTTATTCAACATTGTAGTCAAAGCATGGTACTATTATATGAGCCGCTCAGAAGCCAATGCGGTTAAGTCCATTTTTTGATATTTTCTGGTTTTTGGAAATTTTGATGAAATAAATAATAATCTTCTTAGTTATTAAAGGATTTTCTTGTTGGTTACTTTTTTCTAGGTTAGACAGCCCTTTTTTAAATAGCTTCTGAATATATTGTATAATAATTTCAGAAGCCATTGTGAATAAGTCCACCTTTTATCAATATTTTTTTACATAAACTTTAAAATAAAAATTAAATTATTCTTCTTCTTTCGATATTTGTTGGCAACACTGAAAAACAAGAAATTCATAGTACAAGAAGTCATAATCCCAGACGCAGATACTTAAATTCAGATCTTTCTATTGCAAAAATGTATAACCTGTATATCAAACAATGTAATGAAGAGCAAATTGTACAAGTAAAGGAAAAGTTTTATTACCATATATTTTCGACAAAATTTAACTTACATTTTAAGCAGCCTTCAAAAGATACTTGTGCAAAACCTGATTATTTGGTAATAAAAAAACAATCTACAATACATGAAGACAAAAATGCAGCTGAAGCTGAACATGACCAACACTTGCGAAATGCAGAATTTGCCCGTAATAGTATGGCTAATGATCGACTAAGAACTTGAGACAAAATATACGTGTTTAGTTTTGATTTAGAAAAAGCATTACCATTTCTGAAACTATCCACATCAGTGGCTTATTACAAGAGAAACTTATATGTATACAATCTTGGTTGCCATGATTTAAAGGCTAACGAGGGCTACATGTATGTTTGACCTATAACCCAAGCATTGCGAGTTCACAAGAAGTGTCATCGTGTTTAACTAAACACATTAAATTGTACGCAAAGGGTTTTCACAAAATTATAATGTATTCAGATTCATGTTCAGGACAGAATTGAAATATAAAAACTGTTAAGTTTACTGAAACTGGTTCAGTGTGAAGATATAAAAGCTGAATCAATTGAGCTCAAATTTTTATTAAGTGGGCACAGTTATTTGCCCAATGATACTGATTTTGCAGTTGTAGAAGCTTATGCAAAAAAAAAAAAAAACCGTATATTTATAACCTAGTTATTGGTATCATATAATACAAAGTAGTAAAAGATACAAAATAGAACCCTTTCAGAGTTGTCAAAATGAATCAACAAGAATTTCTTTCCACAAAACCATTGGAAGAAGCTATTACCAACAGAGAAAAATCAACAAGTGCACTAACAGTCAATTGGCTTAATATGAGATGGATAAAATTGGAAAGGTCAAACCCAAGCAGCCTTAAGTTCAAACATAATTTTGATGAGGATGATACCTTTCATGTAATTGATATAAAAATAAAAGAAAAAATAGATAGGCCAGTAAATTTAAAAAATATAACTCAACCTATATTATATCCTAATGGCAGAACAATTTCAAGAGAAACAAAAAAGACATCATATGTTTATTAAAGTATATACCTCCAATTAAACACGACTTTTACGGGACATTAAGGACAACACATGGAGATCAAGATTTACATTTAAATAACTCGGAAGAAGATGGTGTTTGTTGTGATGAATAAACATAAAACTTAAGACAATAAATGCTATTTTACTATTTTTACATAAATTTCTTATCTTTTTCAGCTGCCAAAACGTATAAGTCCTAAAATTTTTAAGATGCTGTCATTATTTCAATAAATACTTACGTTTTTATTTACTCATCCTGTACATATCTTGATTTTTTGCAGAGTTTACACCTCGAAAAAAGATTTTATACACTTTTCTAATTAAATTAATAAACCAAGAATTTTAAAAACTAATGTATCAAAAAACATTAATTTTCTCAATTTTTGTGTTTTGGACTTAACCACATTGGCTTCTGAGCGGCTCATATGTAAAAGTCATTAATTTACTTTTCTGCATCTATGCATCAAAGCGTAAATACACAAGTTATGCATATATTATGTGTATTTTTCTTATGTATGTACGTATATATAAATATATTTCTGTGAAATATCGAAATTGGGAAATGTCAACAGTGACCGGTGATTAGAAATTCGGGAAATATTCAGGCTGTTACCATTGTCTTCGTTATGTTACTATCGACATGCATCAGTATATACCGAAATTTAACAGGTGTTGGTCTTTCAGAGTGATATTTAGAAATATTTTTTTAAAAACTTTTTACTAAACTATTCTATTAACCTAAGGAAAAAAAGTAAATAAATCCTTAACAAAAACAAAAAATTATATCCACTGTGGACAATTATATAACTCAAACAAGTCGCATATTGAAAAAACAGAAACAAGTAAACAAAAATCAGTTATGCACGCAATAAAAAAATAATAACAATATTTGAAAGATATCCGAATGTCTTTAATCTATAAACTCACTTATTTTGCATTGAAAAGGGGGTTCTTTGTAACCTCCGAATGTAAGGGAAAGACATCCAAATGTTTTTTTTAGCTATAAGCTCAGTTATTTCGCATTAAAAAAGAGGTTCTTTGTAACCCCGAGGAACAGGTGTACAGTAATCTGAAACAGTAATCGTAGTCATTTCTTATTTTCTCTGAAATAAATGTTCAAAAAAAGGGGGGGGGGGGGAGGGAGTGTGTACTGGTACTTTTTAAGCTGAAAATTCTGGTTATAATTAGTAAAAATAGCGTTGTTTCTGACAATTGTTTTGTAATTTTTCATAGGAAATTTTCATTTTCTTCAAGTTATTCTTCACTAAAAACATTCTGAACTTGTAAACCAAACTTGAAGCGAGTATTCCGTACGTTTCTTATAAACTTAATTTGAACAAAAGACCTATTTCTAAAATAGGTTTTTGAAACAGGAATAATATCAAATACTTCCTTCCTAATATATTCTATGTGTTAATGAAAATAGTTACTACAATCAATTTTATATATTCACCGAATTAAAATTTTATCTTAATGCTCCTATTTTGTTTGTCCCTTTTTGTTATCCGTATTTATTTACTTGTACAGAAAATAATGCGAAATATTTCCAAAAGAAGACTAGACAATGGAAGAAGCGAAGTGAAATGATTGCACTCGGGAGATTCCAATAACTCTCAGCTGCTGCTGGATGAAAAGGAATTTGTGACGGCAACCATCCAAGCAGTGAACTTACACAAGCTGTTACCATGGTGTTTCCAATAACACAATATTGTGTACCAAAATGAAACAATATTTAAAATTTTTAAAGTTTTCCGAGTTAAATATGTCTTATTCCGAACGAAAAAAAAATTATTTTTTAAATTTTAGCTTCCAATAGCTACCCCCAATGCTACAGTTTGAAGCATAAATATTCAGTACTTCACGAAATATTTTATACACCAATTTTGACTTCAATTTGACACTTATACCTAAGTAGTGGTATTTAAAAGAAATATTTATAGAAAAGTGTTGTAAAAAAAGTTTTGGATTAATACAAAGCAAAGCGTTGATAGTGGTTCCCGCCTCTTCTAAACTCAAATTTTAGCGAAAGAGAGAGGGTTCTCAAGCAGTTTTGAGTTGAAATGCCTTTTAGAAATCAAAGTTTTTCTTTGGCGCCATTGTTAAAGTAAACGTATGACTAATTAGAACAAACAAACAAAATAAATAAATCTAGGATACCTGCATTGCATAACTCTTACATATACTACCGGGGCACAGCGGAATATTTCATAAGTTTACAGCTAATAATTCTAATTATTTCTAAAATTATTTCAAAATTTATAGTGCCTAGCTGTAAACTTCCTGCCTCATTGGGAATCGTTGAATACATGTCTATATTTTGCATGCATTTACATTGAAAGAAACAAATACTTTAAAATTAACTGTGCCAGGCATTATCATGATGAAAAAACTTGTGTAATTGAAGCAAAATTAATCTATGTTTTGCAAATTATGCTCACATACAGTTTTCTATTTCCGTTTAATAGCAATAATATTTTCCTGAAAATAAATTTAAGCATTATTATTAACACAAATTCCGGTAGTATTTAATCTAAATATTAATTAATTTAATTAGGTTGAACTGAAATGAGTTAATGCAAAACCAGCATGCCATCATATCTGTTGTAAACCATAACACATAATTCTGAACCCGTGAAAAAAGCTACTTTTTGTTGATTTTTACTGTAGAAATATTGAACATTTATAACCAAAATAATAAATGTGCAACTGAGAGCCAAATTTAGACATACATTTTTATATTACATATTTTTATGGAATCTACCTAAGACGAAACATAAATGATTTTTTAAAAATAATTTTGAGGCCAAAGTTGTTTTTTACGGTAAATATGAAAGCTGAATCATACTATAAGCTTCCCTGTACTCAATGTTTAAAATAAATAGAAGAGCAATTTTAAGAGGAAAGCAGATGAAAATAATTCTGTAGAAGTTCACGAAGGCAAACTTCAAAGGATAGGAGCATAAAATTTGTTAGTTTTGAATAGAAATACAACTAAAATAAAAGGAAAATTAGTATATAACTCGTTCTGTTTTTGAACTAAAAGGGAGTGTTGAAAAATGTTGCAATCCATTCCAAAAATTTCCAGGACAAATCGTGATGAGAATTTTGATTTCTATGTCTGGCCTCGAAAAACTGGTTTTGCCTAAGTAGGTTGTCTTTAGGTGAAAAGGGTTCATATGCAAGATTCATTTCTTTTGGAGTTACCTATTTAACCTTAGTATAATCCCTTAACTATTGATTTTTGAAATTTGGATTCATTTCATTAAACGAATCAACACGACATTTCAGTTTTAAAATTCTTTTTTTCTAAATTTTTGAAAACGATTGGTGTCTAAAGTTGAACCGCGCGTTAATAACAATGTTTTACAACTGTTTCATATGTGTCCATTAATAGTCAGAAGATTTCAAGATTGCACCTTCAAGGATACGTGCTGAATAAATTATCCAATAAGTACGTTGCATAAACCGAGAAAGGGAATCACAAGACACCCTGTATGAATAAAGTATCTATTACATATCCCGCGTTATCCTGAAACAAAAGGGAGAGGTGAAACACCCTGAGTAAAATATCAAATATAAGCCTCATATAGTCAATAAAGAAAATAGGGATATGAGACATTTTGCTTAACTCATTTTGGAAGCAGTTTTCGTGATCAAGATCAAAAATAAAATTATGAGACATCGTGAAAAATTTGAGAGATGCGTAACTTCTGTACATAATGAAAATAAAGGAGTAACCGAAATTTTTGAAACCAGTTACGTTACAAATATCGTCTAATATTTTGCTGTAAAAAGTTAAGGTTATTGTTTGTTTCTGATGCGCCTTGGAGCTCCCAAGGTGATGGATAAAGAATGCGTTAATCCGTTTTTGAGGCTAATATAAGCGGCTTCCGTTTGATTATGGATGATACCCATTGCTTTGATGGAAACTACGAATGAGAAAAATGTATAACAACATTTCTGTTGAATTTGATTTTCGATCTGTGTTAGTGTTACATAGTAGAGGGAACTAAAAACATTCTAGGAGGTAACCGAAATTTGAAATCAATTACGTTACAAGTATCGTCCAATATTTTGCTGTAAAACGTTAAGATTATTGTTTGTTTCTGATGCCAAGGTGATGGATAACGAATGCGTTAATCCGTTTTTGAGGCTAATATAAGCGGCTTCCGTTTGATTGAGCCCCAAGGATGATACCCACTACTTTGATAAAAACTATAAATGAGAAAAATTTGTAACATTTCTGTTGAATTTGATTTTTGATCTGTGTTAGTGTTACATAGTAGAGGGGACTAAAAACATTTTTTTACCCTATTTTTGATGGTGGGGAGCACAAAAAGGGGCTACTGATGGAGCCAAATGCATCTACATAATTTGAAGGTTTTTGGAAAATTTCTTGATCTGCTGCAATTGAAGTTCCGGCCAAATGTAGTCCTGAGATGTTTGGAATAATACGAGTATTTCAGACTTTTGTTTTCTATTATCCTTTTAGGTCCTTTTATATGCCTTAAATGCATATTTTTTTTCAACGTTTTTAATAATTATGAGCACAACTGGAGATATTTAAAAAAATGTAACATAAAGTAAACAAATATTTTTTTAAATAAAATCCAAAAAAAAATTCACGATATAAAAAAAAAAGACTATTTAATTGAGGAGGCACGTTTGCGCTGAAAAACTCATAAGATTCTTTGAAAAAAAAAAGAAAGAAATATTTACACACGCCCTCTTTTCCCCTAAATAAAAAAGATGATCTTGCATCCATTAACTCAAAGTTTCACTAAATAAAGTGCTTATTCTAAATAAATTGTGGCTGTAACAATACGTAAATTTTGTACTTTTATAAAATTGTTTTTATATTTTATATTTATGTACACAAACTATACAAGAATTGGTAAGTTTTAACTTTTGTGTAAAACTTTTTATTGAATCTCTGTAGAAGCTTTCATAAAAATGGTTTAGTAAAAGACACATCGTCTATAATATCTAGCCAGATGACGAAAAATAACTAAAAACCAGTTTTCAGTGAAAAATGCCTTTAGTTGAACTTCTAAATTATTATGATTTATTTTCTGTTGTTTAGTGCAATAAAAAATGCTCCAAGTTTGAATTTTTTTTTCTAAAAAAAGGCACCAATTTTACTGAATCCAAAACATAAAATGCAGTTTTCTGTAAAAAGTTTTTATCTTTAAAAAATGGAAATTTTGGAAAATTAAATGAATTTTCACTTTATAAATTGCGTTCAACTCTGTTACTTATCATTTATCGTTTAAATAAGCCCCTTGAATACATGTACATTCATGAAATATTGCATGAGAGAAAAAATGTAGTTAAATATCGGTAATCAGTTTCTGTAACACTTAAACTAACTTATAAATTCTTTTCTTTTGAGAACAGTAACAATATGGTAATTGTTCCATTATTTTTTTTAAAATTATGATTGAAAAGAGCAAATATTTTTATTTATATTAGATAAACGAGTTTTGAGGAAAAGTGAAATAATTTCATATTTCAAAATAAACGATTCAGAAAGTTATTTTTAACTTAAAAGTGCACCAAAAGGGATTGTTACTTTACATTTTTTGCAATAAGCTGGCAACATCAAATAACAGTAGAAAATTATCACTTCTCCCCGTACAACATACATGAGACAACATGCAAAGTTTTGAATATAATATAGATAACAAAGTGTTAAAATATTTTCAGATCAGTGGAGCAGTAAACATAATAAAATATCTTACCTCGATTCTTGGGCGATATTCCCTGATTAGTATTTTTTCTAGGATTGAAATAAATTTTGCAAAAAAACATAATTTGTCTGATTTATCTCCAGTAGATGATTTTTTTCTAGTTAAAAACCTCCATCTGTGGAAAAACAATAAAATTAACATTTCCAAAATCAAATACGGAGTTAAATAAATAATTTTATATTTGTAAGTATAGTTCATAATATCGCTCATCAATGGAACAAACATTCTCACACAATACGTTAACTACAGTCGGACTCCAATTTAACGAACCTCTATTTGACAAATTTTCCGATTTAGCAAATTTTTCTTTTTCCCCCGACTAAAATAAAGGCAAAAACCCCTATTTACCGAATGATAAACCCCGAAAAAACGAATTATTTCAACAGCAATTTTTTTCTTTGTTATTTTTGTTATATTGGATTGTTTTTTAAATGACACATCCATCTTGTCCAAAGCAGAAAAAGTTTTTCTCGGAATCAGCCATTTTTAACAGGCGAGGGGGCAACCAATGAATATTGATTCTGATTCAGAAGGCGATAATGAAACTCCCATTAAAACTTCCATTTTCAAATGCTTTACATGGCCTGGAAAAATGTAAAAACATATCTCATGCAGCAGGCTGTAAATGACACAGTATTTTCTTCTCTCCATAAAGTAGAAAGATAACTGTTTCGAGTCAAGTATCAAGGAAAGTGTCAAACATCTACTACTCAGTACCTTAAAATTCAAATTAACTAGTGAAAAATGAGTTGTGGAATGCTGAATAAAAAGTGTACATTTTCTAATTATGGATATCTGTGTGCAGTTGCTTATTAGGGTTAAGGAGAGGCTGGACCTTGAAAGCTTTTTCTTTAATTTTTTAATTTTGAAGTATGAAACTGGGCATAAAAGTTAGTAAGAGTATTAGCATGCAAAATATGAAGCAAAAAAAATGCAACAAAATAAAAATTTAATTAATATTAAAAATTTTGAAATTTAAAACATAAATTTTAAAATGCTCCACGCGACTCAATTTTTGCTTTTTTCTCAAACAATTTGCATTTTATTAAAGAACAGAACATTGCCAAGAACTTTGGGTATCCATTTAAAGATTGCTCCCTTATTAACTGCACAGTATTTTTTTTCGCGTAAAACAATAGTTTTTGTTGCTAATATTACATAAAAACCAAAACTTTATTATTTTTAAGCAACATAAAATTCTCTTAAACCTTAATCCATACCAGTTTTATCAAACTACTATCAAAGTAGCATATTCAGAAATTTGAAGCATATCGAACAAAAATTCAGTCGCATGGAGCTTTTTTCAATCTGTGTCAGCATTGAATTTCCAGTCCGAAATAAATGACGTTTAAGTCTAATTTCACCTACATTTCATGATCTTCGTATTTTAATCCCTCCGGAAAGATATTTTCACGATGACTAAATAATTGAAATTATTACCAATGTAAGGATTTATTGAAACTTAGTTTACATGTTTGACATTTAGTTTTACTTAGTTTTTCGACTTTGTTTACATGGTTTACAGCCATTTTAATCGAAAACACGCTCTGTTTACTTTTATTTAAACGCATATAACTTCGCGATAAAACATCAGATCAACAAGAGGTTTTTTTCATACGATTCAGCTCACTTCATATATTGTTAATTCCATGGAATAAAAAAAATCATATTTTTGACCGATTTGAGCTATTTGGAAGGCCCACAGTCCCCGATAATAAATGCGATTTTTTTCTCACCCTGATATTACTAATAGTCCCGATTTAACGTACTAAAGTTTCGGTCCCGATGGATTCATTAAATCGGAGTCCGACTGTATATCATCCTGCTATGTGTCTTTATTTAGTCCACCTCTAATAATTCAGTCATATACGTATAATCGAGAGATCATTCCTGTAGAAAATACCAATGAATTGAATCATTATTTGTTGGTAAGGTAAAATAATGAAGAAAATTGGTTAATTGATTAAAGTTTCAATTAATATGATATCAGTTTAAATGTTCAGATGCTATATAAAAATAACTTAAACAAACCCGATTTTAATTAAATCGAAAGTGGGCATCATATTCCACTACTTCTGCTGCAATGCAAAACAAGAAAAAATATTTCTTTTATTATTCAGCGGGAAGGGAATGTATTTACTTAATCAAAGGAAGAAAACGAAGTTTTCGGCCTTTATTTGTGTGAAAAGTCTTTTTATGTTTGACAAATGAAGCAGTTGATAGATGAAAAGCGAAGCTAATGCATAAATTATGCTCACTTTTTTCTCTGTTGTCCATACATTATTCACTTTTATGATGATGAAATGGGAGTTTTGCTTTAAAAGGAAGAGTGAACTTTTAATGCTATGTTTGCAGAGTTTTAGGATGTATATTTTACAACTCAATTCTAATTTAAATGTGAGGATCCTTTTGATTTTTTTCAAAGCAAAGTAAGTACTTTTTAATATTTGTTCTTATTTTTGGATTACTTTGTAATTACCATATCGTTAGTAAAACATGGAGGTGGAAACGTCGCAAAGAAAAGTTTGATTTGAATGGGTTAATTAAAAAGTAAAAACAAGGAGTACTATTAATTAAACATTATCCCTGAGAAGAAATAAATGTATTTTATTGGAATATGAGTGTGTTTCTGGCGGATATATACACTTGGAAGTGAATACATTTCTGGGGATATTTTTTTCAATAAATGAACTGAATCACAAAAGGACAATCACCTTTGAAAATATTCTTCAGCCAAGAGGTACCAGGGTTGGTGAAATTTCTGACAGCGTTTTGTTGGGAAATGATATTTTTTACCCGATACCTGCTGCTTCGCTGATATGTTTAATCTGATCACGCAAATAGAAAAAAAAAATCAAATCGTGCGCACAACAGCCCTTGGAATTAGTTTCAATTTTGACATTTTGAATTTAAACTTTTTCGCAATTACGAATTGAGATAGGACCCCAATCGTTGGGTTTCTTTTTTCTACAAATGGCTATTATCGCAACTTGTGATTGCGAAAAAAACAATTTGAATTAAAGATGTCAAAATTCAAAATGATGCCATGGGCTGAATGCGAGGTGTTGTGTGCTGGATGATGTGTGCTGGAAGATTATTGCGTTCAGTCGAGAAGATCGGGTATAGATACAGGGTGTCCCGAAAAAAACTGACTGTTTTCAAAAATTTATAACAATAAAATGGTTAATAATAATAAAAAATATCTTTGCAGAAAATTTATGAGGTGGGCCGTAAGTTTCGTCCCCCAAAGTACCAAAATTTAGCGCTAGAATTTTCCAATAGATGGCGCTGCAGATTGTAAGAACTTACATCAAAGAAAGACAGAAAATTACATCATAGTTTTTCGAAAAATGTTTTTAATAAACAAAATTACGCAACAATATTTTCAAAATATCTGCCGCCGGCTGCATCCACATGTCACAATCGGAAAAAAAATCGGTAAATTTCAGTAATTATTTTTATTAGTATTTAGTTACTATCTGCTCGCCATCTATTGAAAACATTTGGAACTAAAATTTGGAACTGTGGGGGATGAAACATACGGCCCACCACATGAATTTTCTGCAATAATTATTTTTTTTTATCATTAAGCATTTTCCTGTTATAAATTTTTGGAAACAGTCGAGTCTTTTTCAGGACACCCTGCAAAACAGAGATAAGTCGATTTCGTTTACGTGGACAAGGTGGGATACCAGCGCACAGAGACCGGTGGACTTCAAAAAATATAGGAAGCCAATTTCGGTCAAGGAAAACAATAAGCAATCGTAAATGCTTAAAAATAAAAATAATTAAAAAGAAAATGTGGTTTACTGCTCAAAAATGCTGTTAGCGGGTTTTGCAACGGTAAAGAGTTACAAATGATCCATAAAAAGCTGTGCTGTGAGTTAGGCAGTGAGCTCACGATACTGAACCCGACGATACTTAACCCGAACATGCGGAAAAGCTGCTTTGGTGAGCTTTACAGCAATTGAAGAAATTCAAATGCTGTAGCATGTAGAAATAGAAGAGACATATTTACCTTTAAAAAAATGATTGGGTTGCAAAAAAAAAAAAAAAAAATGTTTACAATATTGGGGGAAAAAAAGAAAGAAAAAACGAAGCGAGAAGAAAGAAACAGTCGGCTCTTTTTGCTGAGATGCGTAGGGAGCAATAATCCGCTTAAACCGATTTGCAGTGAACACAGATGTGATAGACGATTGTTATGTAGGCACAATTCAAATGCACATCCCAATTACATAGCTTACATTGCCCTACGTTGCTTCGAGCCTTTTTTTTTTGGCATCGCACTTCTGTAGATGTACTTTCCACGTCACAAATTCTATTTCTGTTCATCTGATGAAGTTGACATCGCTTTTTGACCCGTGACGCAAAAAGGGGTTCATAAGTTTCTCGTCTGTCTGTGATCATGAATTGATGAGTCAATAAAAGTAACGAAATTTTCTGCAAAAATGATGGAATTTATTAGATTTTCCGAGTTTTTTATTACTGAAATTATACAACAACATAAATATTTGTTATCAAATAAAATACTTATAATTAATTTTTGTACTTAAGCAAGGCTTATATGTGGTTTTCAGTTCACCCTCTTAATTTTACTTTTGTAACTAGCAAAGGCTAGTAAATGTGATTATCGTTCCGTTTTCGTGCTTTCCCGTGTAACCTAGCAAAAATTGAAACAGGTAAAGGTGCCATATTCCGTCCCCCTTAAGGTTTTTGATCTCTGATTGCTATATGAGTACCTGAACATGAAATTTAAGCTCAAATACATGAAAAAAAAAATGTTAATGTTAAAAAAAATAAATAAATCACTTTTACCAGAATTGAAAATATTTGTAATCCTTTTTGCCCCCCTCCCTTTCAATGTTTCGTTGAAACGTCGATGCTATGAGAATCTCGCCAAATATTGCCAAACTGATGACGGAAATAAAATTTTATTTTTGTCGCCAGCTCAGCAATTTATCGTCAAGCCATAACTTTAGTCTGCATTGAAATGACCATCATTTTGTTAGAAAAAAATTGGAAAATCCTCTTTCCGGAGTGTAAAAATATGTATCTTCACATACAAAGTTTAACCTATTTCTTAGCGAATTATGCAAGACATATATGTTGAAACCTAACTCTCAATTTGGAAAATATCCAAAAAAAAAAAAAAGTCACTTCGCAAATGGAACACTAAAAAAGCGCAAGTCCGAAATAGTGAATTATTTTGGAGTTTGCGCACTCGAATTTCATCAATTCGCAAAGCTGCAAATTAGTTGACGATTTTATATTTGGCGTAAACGCCTTCACACGGGAAAAAAAAATAGGCGTGATAAAATTGACCCTATACTTACTCCTATGAGAGTCGGTCAGAATCTACTGTCACGGATTCCTAAACTTGATAGAGGAAGAACCGCGCCGAGAAATGTGATAGTTGTGATAATGGAAGCAAACTACGGTGGCTTGTACAAACTCTGCAAAAAATCCAGAATCTTACAGAAATTGTATTCCAGAAAGAATTTCAACCTGTTGAAGACATTTTCGTGTCTGAAAAAGACACGCATCAGCTTAAAATGAGCCGTTTTGGATCGAAGCTCCTGTTTGAGTGGTTGTCTTTTCTGGAAAATTATGGCGCTTAGTGATTTTTCACTACGAGAAATTATTACCGTTACGTGAGTAGTTTATTAAATAAAATATTATTTTTGGCCAATTTGGCATTACCCGAAACTTTGCGGTGGTAACCCTAGCTCCGCAACAGTGAAAAATCCGATTAAAAATGGCTAAAATTAAGATGTTGCGTCGGCCTGTATATATAGCGGCTCTAAAAACCACGGTTGACGTGGAATCAGCAAGCTCACAGGGTTTCGTTCACTACAATTGCAAAAAAATTTAAAAAAAAAAAAACTAATGCGTCAGTAAAAGATGTAAAAATGTATATTCTGGTGTCAAATGTAGCTCAAAGAGCCATCAGAATTTTGCCTGCAAAAATAAATAATTGCATTTTTAATATTGTTTTTTCTATTTTATTATGTTTTACTTACTTATTTCATTTATTTTATTTGATTAAAAATACTTAACAAGAAGTTCTGTCTAGAACTAAACGAGCCTACTTTCCCATATAGCCATACTACTTTCTAGTACATGATCAATATTCACAAAAATAGCTAAAACTTGCAAATTGTTTCAAATATATTTTTTAAAATATTTTAAGCTGATTTCTAGGAATAAAATATTCCTCACTCATCTTTAAAAAAAGCAGCAAATTTTAAACAAAACAGTTAATACACTTTTTTCCATTAAAAAAATCTTTAACAGCTTTCAAAACGGAAAAATAATAGTTAAAATTAATAAACTTATTAAAATAAATATATCATATAAAAAAATCGTTTCTTTTCCCATGTTGCCAAAAATAATTTTTTAAATGAATTGATGCAATTACCAAAATAAATAAAAACATTAAAATGTCAACTTAAAGAAATAATTTTCATTGTCGAAAAAAAAAATCGTCTGCGTATATCTTTATGTAGAAACATGAATGACTTCGAGTTTATTCGCCGAAAACTGAATGAATAATTAAAATTTAGCGTCAAGATAGCGTCAAACAAGTCATATCAACAATATATATTTCACAGTTAAAACCATAGCTGCGGAGTCGGAGTCAATCTCATTTTGGGATAAAGGAGTCGGAGTCGAATATCCAAAAATCAGAGTCAGTCATCTGTCCTTCGAGTATAAATTTTTGCCAAAGCTACGAAGTCAGAGTCGAAGTCGGGGAGTCGGAGTACTATTAATTATCGGGCACAGGGGTCGAGTCGGTGTCAAGTGCCCCTGAATTCTCGGAATCGGAGTCTGGAGTTTGGCGTCAAGAGCTGTTTCCAACAAAAATTGTTTGAAGTTTTTCCGCCTTCAAGTACGGAATCTACATTGACTTTCAGTTTCCCCGCAGGCGCTAATGTTAAGGGATTTGAACTGTTCAAAATTGACCGGAAAATTGTTCAAATCAAAAAGATATTTTATACACAAGTTTTTCATCAAAAGTTTTTTCCAACAAAGTTTGTTTGAAGCAAATTCACCTCACAGTTTGGAATTGCCTTAAATTTCCCCGTAGACGCTTATGTTAAGTTTTTTTGAACTGTTTAAAATTGAACAAAAAATAGTTCAAATCAAAAAGTGAAATATGGGAATGAGGTGCACTCACCGAGATCTTTTGAACAAAAAAAAAGTTTGTTCGAATCGGACTATTCATTCAAAAGTTATAAGGGGGGGGGGGGACAGACAGACAGACCGACAGACATTTTGCCCCATCTCAATACCCTACTTTCCAATTTTTAATTTTTCAATATTTATCTAACTATTTTATTTATTTTTGACTTTTTTTTGTTTTTCGGGATATTTTTAAGATGCATTGAGCCTTCTTTCATGCTTTTTTCTTCTTTCTCTGACTTTTACTGGGAAAGTAGGCTAAAAACAATAATTTTCTGAAATCTTACTACTATTATATATGCGAAAGTTTGTCTGTATGGATGTATGGATGTTTGTTACTCTTTCACGCAAAAACTACTGAACGGATTTTGATGAAACTTTACAATAATATAGCTTATGCATCAGAATAACACATAGGGTAGATTTTGTCCCGTTATGGGGAGCAAAACCCCCTTAGGTGGGCAATAAAACACAATTTTCGTATAAATTCTCTAATATGGGGATGAAAAAATACTTGTACATATTTACATTATATGTCCATCGAAAGCTCTGATTTTTCTGCGGAAGAAGGCACCTGTTCGAAATTTTTAAGTAGAATAAAAAACGAGTTTTGAGCTTTTTAGTTCCATGTTCGAAGGCTTTCCTCAACTCAATATATTATTTAGTGTATCATCTCAACTCCCTGTCAATTGCGACGATTGTTGTGTTGTTGACTATCTTTGCTTTTCGTGACTGTTCCAGGCTTTTCTCAAGTCAAATCTTGAAGTAAAGTTTTTGCACAAGATTGGCAAATAATACATAGATTTGGGTGATTATTTTCCATTTTAATGCAACTTTGATGCAATAAATGCGTTTTTTATTCATTTATTTGTGTTGACTGGGTATTTAATCGATCAGCAGGAAAGTAGCCAAAGTTTTTTGTGGAATCATTTCACTAGCTAAGGCATTTTGCAATTTTTTCAACTGTCGCTGTTTGTGAAGCTAAAGAGTACGCAATACGGTTTCTCGGTTTTCACCATATAATCAAATATCGCCATTTCTTTAATATTCCTTTCTTTAAATTTGTTAACACGTAAAATAATTCGCCAACTAAATCAAGCAAATCCATAAACAGCACAAAAACTTCCATTTATTTGTCTTTGCGCACAATTTCAAACAATTGCCAAATGTTTACTATTTATTGGAATCATTTCGGATAGCAACATTTTATAGTCACCAGAAGTATCTGAGTATTTGGCGACACTATCTCTTTGATGAAAATTAGTCACACACCGTTTTACAAAGTAGGGAGAGAGAGCCTCATTTAAGGTATCCCAATACGATTAATGCAAATTTAATAACATTTTAAATCGCAGTAAGGGATTACGGGCTTCTACGTTTTTTAAAAGTTTGTACTTCAATCGCAATATAGAGAAAGTTTTAGACTATGTTCGAAAAAAAAAAGATAAATCTTTTTAAACAAGTGAAGTTTAATTCATAATTTGGAAATTCCACAAATTTGTATATGCTTAAGTATCGTTTTTTCGTTTCTAAAAGAGTACTATTTTGTTCTTCATACTTATTGTTATTTTACTTTTATGGGTTAGGAAGAAGCTCTATTTTTAATCACGTCAGAGGGGCGTGTTTTGAGCTATTTCAGTTACAGCAGAGAACGAATAAAAGTATCGATTGTTTCTCATAATTATTACAGACCCGGGCAACGCAGGGTATTTTTGCCACATACAATATGTCTGGTAAATAAATAAAGTTATGAAATATAGTCTTCCCCCTACCCCCAGTTACCGTCTAACAAAGATTTATTTTTTGCCAGGAACGACCAAATACGTGCAGACATTTTCTTTATAGCATCTTCTGTTCGTAATTAAAAATCATCTTAATATATAAAAATCTTCTGTGCGGACGTTTGTCACCATAAAGCTTTTAAACGGCTGGACCGATTTTGATCAAATTTTTTGTGTGTAATTAAGTTGTGGCAAGCATGGTTTCGAAGCGCGATGGATCGAATCGGAAACGTTTTTGTTAATTAATTAATTAATTTAAACATTGGATGGTTATGTCTTCCAAATGATTAATATTTATTTTAACCTATTGTTGAGCGAGAACTGAAGAAAATATTTAACCCGTTGCCAAAGGACAATAATAAAGCCAGCTCTGCTTTTTGTAATGAAATGTCCTACTGTGATTATGTCTAAGGCCCCTATATTTATATATAGCGGCTCTAATTATGCCAATTGAGAATAGATAAAACGTAGAGAGAGAAAGAGTGAAGCTTTCATTTCTTAAAAGCAACGATTTTAGTTCCCGTGATATATTTTAAAGTAAAGTACTGGCAGGTTCGCGCAAAACGTGTGTTCTGCCGTTGCAGTTGAACCATATGACCGGATCGGTGGCTTAGGTTTTCCCAAACAAATGATCAGAAAGTACCGTACCTAGCAACATTTGTTTCTCGGCTGAAATCCATCTGAGTTTTGGCATCAATGTCAAGAATACTTTAAGGATCATCTAACTAATCAGTACATTATTAAAAGAAAAAATAATGGAATTTAATGACAAAACAAATTTTATTTTCGTCTAGATAAATTACAACAGGGTAGTTCTGTACACAAAAGATCAGTGCAGTGGAAGATCTTTATCTTTGGTGGAAAGAACAAATTAGGCAATATATGAAGTTTAAAAAGTTTTCGTTCAAAAGATCGGACCGCTAATCGGTCGGAGTTGGCTTCGCTCACTGATCGGCTGGATTACAGTAACTGGGTGGCTTGGCGACTGTGGCTTTAGACAATAGAATTGCGTGATCATTTGTTTACATTTTAAAGCTACTGTTAATGTAATTTATTGTATTTTTGTTTATTTGGCGAAATATTTCAAATTGCAAATATTTTTTTTTTCGTTTTTAAACAGTTTTTAGTCATTTTAGTTGAAGAATGTGTTTATTT
Organism: Uloborus diversus; assembly: GCF_026930045.1. NCBI lineage: Eukaryota > Metazoa > Arthropoda > Arachnida > Araneae > Uloboridae > Uloborus > Uloborus diversus. The sequence goes on from NC_072736.1 coordinate 46,638,559, forward strand.
TACATCGGGAGGGGGGGGGGATGAGTGATTTTCGCTTATTCAGAGAACTGTTTTTACCTTTATCATTTTTCTAAACGATATCTTTTCGATTGCTTTATTATTTTTAATATGGGGGATGTTGCAGCGGGATTTCCCGTTTGTTCTAGATGGGTAGTTAGATTTTTACACTTAATATCTGAGGACGCTTTTTATCTTTTGAGTATGGTGGAAGGAACAAAGCATTAAGTACGGGAGAAAAAATAGTTAACAAAACAACTGTTCAGTGGACATTAGATAAACCAAGTTGTAATAAATATGCGCATTCTGACACCATAGCAGCTTAAGCCATTTTTTTTACTTAATTTTTTCAAAAAAAACGGTTCAAACACTTGGTAGTTTACTGAAATTTTTAACTTTTCAATTTACAAAGTTTGAACAGAACAACGTCTGTCGGATCCTCTAGTATCTTATAAATATAGATTAATCAAACATTTTACGCAGTTTCATAAACTTGGCAAGTGACTGGCGAATGTATGGTACTGTGGTCCTTTGGCGATTAATAATGGATTTGGATTTATTATTTTACATTTTAACGCTGCTTTTAATTGCAAAAATGTAAAATGAAACTAAACAAAATGACAATTTAAAAACCTATTTGATAGGAAGAGTTATGATAACGTGTTCAGGACGAGTATTCAAAAATTTTGGCGCTATAGCCATTACAAAAGTTGCATTAAAATGTAAAAATTCCGCCAAATTAATTTTGGTAAAAAGATCATTAAGTACTATGAGATATTGATGTTAAAATTAATCTCCAAATTAGTAAAACAACTCTTAAATAACATTAAAACTACTATTAAAAATTAAATTAATCCACCAAATTAATTTTTTATCTGCAATTTTACCATGCGACTATGTTACTGCATTGAAGAATTATTTAAAATTTTTATGAAACGTTTTATTTTCTTTTTTCTTTTTTGTGTGTGTATTTTTAAGGGTTAATGATGCTAATTAGGGTTTTGTGGAATTGATGTCCCAATTTCAATGGTGACAATGGAGAATGTTGTTCTTTCTTGCTTTCTTTCTTTTATTTTGTTTTTGATTTTTTATTTGTTTTTTTATCCTATCAAACCTGTACTGATGAAGATTTTTGGAAATAATCATGACTGCGATCATCAGAAGGAAATGTTATTTGAAAACGCTGACGGAGACCGTTCTAATAGAGACTTTTAGGAATTTTTCTCTTTGCGAAATGAGATGTTTTTTGCATTATTGACCTCATTTAAATCGGAATTTAAAAAAAAAAAAAACTGTTGTCCTTACTCTGCTTTTAATGGCATTTTCAATCCGAACTTTTTGGTATTGTAATCAGGACCGTTTACGTTATTTAGAAACAGTTGATTTCCTTCTGATGGGGATTTTAAAGGTTTGATGTTCTCACTCTAAAGGGACATTATTAGAATCAGGATTTGTAGTGATTGTTGACCCTATTTTGAGACGTTATCTTCAGTAAGAAGCTATACATTACACAATAATTTAGATAACCAGTGTAGCACTGGATATTATTTGACGGAGATCGGGATTATAAGGGAACTGTTTCACTTTATTTAAGAATAGTTGACCTCAATCGAATTGGATTTTTTTGAGAATTACCCAAACTAACTTCTTTAGAACTCCTGAACGTTTTCGTAATTTATTTTGTGTGATTTTTTGGGTGTCTTCCCAGTTTCACCGACATTTCATTTACCCCCCCCCCTTCCCCCTGATTTTCAATTTTAATCATACCTTTTGATACATTTAAAGGCGCGGGCAATTTGAAACGTCAGCGAAACTGGAGACAAACGATTTTTTGGTAACTATTTGACCTCTGCTTGTGTTAACCGTCAACTTGAATCGATTGAAAAAAAAAAAAAATTACATCATCGTGAGCGAAGCGGGTAAAAGCTAGTTTATCCATATGAAGATGTTTCGCTCATACGGTAAATGTAAAATCGGACTTGGATCACTACTGATTTGTCGCATCGCTAACTGATCTATTTCAAGTGCGCTAACTCCGAAATTATTCCCCACTTCTGACTTTGAGCTATTGTCAGTGTTTTATTCGCGAAGTGAGTATTTTTTTCGGAAATTGTCCGATTTCGGAGTTGGGTTCCAACTAGTGATTGCAATACCGGGATACCGGTATACTGAATACCGGTATTTCGAGCTATTTTGCCATTTCGTAATACCGGTATTTGCTAAAGAAAAATACCGGTATTTTCGGTATTAGCTGAAAATAATAAATATTTTTAATTAAACAGTTTTCAAATTAACGTAGTAGACATCTACTTTTATTTTATAATAAATGTACATTTCTTTTTCCATGATACAGCATCAAAATCAATCTACTGATGTAAACATTTGGCTTCAAGAGCACGAACTAATAGAATATCATTAAGGTATCGAAAAAGTTACAAAATGATATTTTCATTATGCATTACGTTTCTTACAAGTAATACAATTTTTGCAGAAAATTATGAAATACATCAACGAAACAAAATATTTAAGATAATTTTTTGAGAAATTTCCAATCCCGGTACTAATACCAGCATTCCGTAATCACGTTTTAAAAATACCGAATACCGGTATTGCATTTTTGTTCCGGTAGTGCAATCCCTAGTTCCAACATATACATAAGTACGCACATATAAATGTCATGAAAAAAAAAAAAAACTCGTGATAATTAACTTAGGGGTGGTCAAACTAGATATTTCCACTGTAACTACTAAACATTTAATAGAGGGCTAGTAAACTGGAAATTTAAACCACAATGTAAGTACCATTTTTTTCTCGCAAATACAACACTTTCTGTATTTAATAAAAAAATTAAGTAAAATTCCAACTCAAAAATTATTATAAGCCCAGTTGGTATAATTATATCAAAGTACCAATGCTTATTACTTGAAATAGCTACTTAATACGTAAGTGATTTGATAAAAGATTGAATAAGTACATGAAATGAGCTCTTTCACTTTTCCCCTTCCACTATGCCATCATGCACTTGACTAACTGTACAAAACTATTGCAATATAAAAAAGCTTAATATTGAACAAATAAATACTGCACTGAATAACAGTAGGTCTCAATTAATATTTGGAACCAAAATAACAAGAAATTTATCATTTTATAATAGAAAAATGTTTTTGAATTACAACAAAATATTACAATGAGAATTAATTTTTTTAAAAATACTTATATTGTCTTTTTTTTTTTTTTTGATTTTCAAAGGGAATTTTTTCTTGACTGGAAAGGACTACATGTTTCACTACATATTCAATATATTACTAGATAGGTGGCACTAAAAGCAGATCAAATTTATCACCATTTCACTTTGCCTCGATATTTCACTTTGTCCCACATTAACATACATATGAATTATTTTTGCAATACAAAACCAAATAAAGTCTCCGCTCTCCCACCAACTACATCAACATAATTAACTCAAAACACATGGCACTAAAAGTGGAAATTTTTGTGATACATTAACGCTATTCTTTTCTCAATTTATTTTCATCAAAAAGTATTGTTTATTTTTTAAGTTTATCAATCCAAAGAGCTTTTGAATAAATACAAAGTAACAGTTACAGTTATTAATCTCAATGTTTGATGAAATACAACGTAGAACAGAAAATTATAGATTAAATTGCATTATTTACTACTACTTTAGATAATTATTAACTAATTTCCGGACAAATATTCCTAATTGTAATCATAAATAATTAAACAGTCTTATTTTCTAAAATTAGAAAATGTCATGCTTACGAAATATTGCACGCATGAATAGATTAATGTCAGTCTCTACAAAGCTGGAATTATAATTTTTCGTCACTGTTTTATTGATAAATAATTAACATTAAATTTTCGGATGAATCTTTTCTCGTGACGTATTATTTACAGCTTCATACTTTATTGAAATTATCTTAAATTCCATATTTATTTTTGAAATTTTTTGTTTGACTTAAAGGGAAACAAAACTAATTGCATATTTTCAATTATTTCGAGTTAAAATACCATTATCACAAAACATTTTACATTTATAAAATTACGGTGACCGATCAGATAAAAACAGAAAACATAAGAAAGTGATACGAAACGGGGCGTTTTAAAACTGTTTTGAATCAAAAGGTTTTGAGAAGAAGATTCAGTCATAACTTTTACTATCATTCTAGTATCATAAACAAGGGTGCTCACCAAGAGAGGAGGGAATGGGGCAGAAAGAGTCATCGAAATTTTTAAGGGGGTTGTTTTCAGCGGTAATGTTTTTGTGTGACTCTTTTCTTGTGGGGAGAACTCCTAATATTTTAGACGGAGGTGCACCATTGGCCGTGTGTTGATGGAAATTAATGCAGAATAAAAGGAAAAAAAATAGTTTTTCTGATCAAAAATGTGTGTCTCAAGGAATAAAGCTGATGCGGGTAAAGCTAAGCCACAAGAAATTCTCCTAACCACATTGCTCAACATTTTTGATTTTCCTATTTTTTACCGGTTTTTTCACACTACTAAGGGAGTTCGAAAGTACTAAAAGAAAGAAAATTTGCTCATAATTTTTTTACGAGTAATTTAAAGTTTGCTCAATTAATTTTACAGCCATTAAGACAAAATAAAATCCTGCATCCAAATAATGTTCTAGATTTCTTTTTCTTGATTAAAAAATAATCTAAAAAAAATTTTTCATTACTCTTTAACTCAAAAATGTTGAGTAGCTAATTTTATACTTTTTCGGAAGATTCAAATGAATTGACCCACGTGTCAAAACTGGAAATTATGGATTAGTTCTGATATCAATGCTTTTGTTTATTTGCTCTTTTATTACAACTAATGTAAGCTTTCGATTAATAAAGCTTATCTAAAAGTTCACGTTAAAAAATAAAGAACTGATTGTTAATGAACACTTTCGTCAAGGTATGGTCTAATAAGAGCACCTTTTTGTTTGGAAAACTGAACAATCATTGACCCAGCTTCAGACTGAGGAAACATTTTTGAACTAAACTAGCTGATCTCTCATCTAAAGCCCGGTATAAATAATATATTTTTTAATATTAAACTTTTATTCCAAATAAATAAGAAATGACACAATTTACTTCATTTAATTAAAACAAGTATATAAAAAATAAAAAAAATTCTGCATATATCAACTCGATGTAAAAACAGAAACAGATACTTTAGAGAATACTCTAAAATAACATTTTTTTTCACAAGACAAAATTACTTCAGAATGATATTTAAGTTTTCTTTAAAATTAATTTTATAAATAGTGAAAAACTGATTTCCGTGTCACAAACTTCAGCTCTATTTGTCTTTGTTTTTTATCTCTGTTCTTTTCAAAATCCATTAAGTTTTTTAATCCGTTTCTTTTTTTTTTTTTTTTTTTTTTTTTTGCATCGTGACTTTTATGTTCTTTTCTTCACAGCATTTCATTATAACGTTGCGTCTTCACTGCTTAGACATGCGAAAATCATTTTAAATTCATAGAGTGAATTCATTTTGGAAATAACATAATCTTCTTTATTCATATGGTTTAAACTTTTCTCGTGTGAATTATTTCTGTTTTCTTACCGTCAAGCTGAATATTTATCTTGATTTTCCGGGTTGTTATGGAAAAAAATTATTTGTTGCTCTCCTAGAAAACTTATGGACGTAACAGCAAAATTCTCAAAAATATCTAGTATAAAACATGTCTCGCAAGTTTAGGCAAAAATCGTTTAAATTTTTTATTATGAAGAACAATACAAAGTGTTTCAGAGTAAATGTCTGGTTAAAATCATCGTTTTGTGGTAAATGCTAAATAAATCACATGACTGATAAGTACTTTCATTACATTTATTACGTGAAACCAAAATAATTATATGAAAAATGCTGAAACATTGAACATTTTTTGTAAATACTCTATGCTAATATGCTAATTTGTCTTATGAGTTTCAATTAAACTTTCAGAGTTGATTCTCGAAAGTTCAAAAAAAAAAATAAATAAATAAATAAATAAAAATTAAAAAAAATCAAGCATTGAAATCGTTTCCTTTCATCCTGAGGCTACACTGCAAAAAATAATTGTTGTTTTTACAGTAATATACTGTTTTTCCTTACAGTTTAATACTGCTGTGCTAAATAACAGAGAAAAACTGTAAAAATGATTTAGATTGCGCAAAACGATGCGCAAAAGGTTTTTCTTTTCATACGGAAGAGAAAATGAATTCAAGGTATCGAGACAGCCATGTTAGTTATTTTTTAGGAGTGCTGAGGCAGGACTGCTCAGATGTAATCCACGTTAAAGGTAAGTGCTAGTTATATTACTCATTCCCCTTTCCTCAAAATGTAGTTTTCTTTATCATCGAGAATGTATGTAAAATAAGTTTTCCTTTTGAAATCGCAATTTGTATCCCAATATTCGTTGATGTTGACTTTGTAATTTATTTTAGTTCCTAAGTTGTACCGATTGCTTTATAGCGAAAATCCGAGTAGTTGTTGTGATTCTGAACATTTTACTGCACGTATGATAAATTTTAAACATTTTCTGAACCTCAAATTTGTTTTTAAAAGAAATCAATTCCTTTCTTGACCGTATTTAAAGTTATTAGAATATTAGACTTTGTTTACGACTATATTTTGTGTTATATAGGATGTCAGTACTTAAAATTTAAAGTCCTATGTAAAAAATAACAGCGTGACTAAGAGACATGCAAACAGTATCACGTTTACTGATATTTTTTGTTGAAGAATTTTCCACTCTGAAAATATAACAGTCTGATGTCTGAACGATTCAAAGTTCTCTGAAATCTGGAGCCAGCTTTCATACTTATCGATCAAAACTAAAATAATAGTAATTAAAAAAATAATCAATGAAACACTCCAAAAAAAAACCCCTAATAAAAATAAGCATTTTCAGATACAATCATAAAACCTTTGTGTTTTAAAAGTTTTATATTTCCGTCAGCAGGAAATTCAAGTTTTACTTCAGGAAAAATGCACTAGTACCATTGGAACTTGTGAATATAAAAATAATTTTAGAAACTATATTCAAAGGCACTCGATGGGAGGTCAAGGGAAGTCTCTATGACCTCCTCAAAATTTCCACATTGGGAAAATTTTGTCTGACGATTCGGCAAATTTGGGGACATAATTGTAATGTTGCAATTTTTGAATTCTCGAATGCCCAAATTCCATTAGATATTGTACTTATTGTTGTGCATACTTAATGTGTGCATGCACCAGTATTTTATTAATCGGCAAATATGTAAATTCCAATTGACAAATTGAGATTATACGCCTTCCCAACATAGTTAAGTTCAGGCCGTGCCTGGCTATATTTTAAAATTTTCAGCTCTTCATTTCTTATCTGGTAGTGTTTCGTTCTCGTTAAAATTAGTTTTTTAACTTAAAGTAGAATATTTACTTTATTATGCATTGTTTGTCATATTTTATTCGCCTTAAAGGACATGCTCATTTAGAAAAGTAGATGCTAGTGAACTACAGTAGAATTTGAAACTCTGGTAACCTTGAACTCGTCAGTTTCCTTACATTTTAACTTTTAGAACCCTTGGGTTTTAAAGATTGACATCAACGTGTTTATGATGACGACAAAAACTACATTATAAATACTGAAAAGTGGCCTCAGTGGCCGAGCGGTCTGAGTGACTGCTTGACATTGACACACTTGAGGCGGTGGGTTCGACTCCCATCCTCGTTCCGGTTGTACTTTCCCTTCTTTGTGATGTAAATTATTTCATGTGTTGTTTATATGTGTAATAAAATATATCATGCGTAAGGGAGGCAAAGCACTCAGATTGTAGTCCTAATCAAAATAAACCTCTGCAATTAAGCACCGAAAGAAAGGAAAAGAAAGAAATACTGAAAAATGTGATTCTGTACTTCACTATCTTTCACTGCATATAAAAAGTAAAAGTATGTCAGATTGTTATCCGTGTAAAGTGGAAAAATCGGAGAATTTCGTTTGAACTTGTAACGGAGGTTCAAGCCAAAGCCGGGTAAGATCTTTTGCATTTAAATGCGATGGGTTCCTTAGCAGTTGAGTGCTTTAAGGCTGGAGGGATTATTTTCACAATAATAGACGATTTTTCAAGAAAGTCTCCGGTTTGTTTCTTAAAGAAGAAAAGTGAGGTTTTTGAATACTTTGTCAGGTTTCAAAAGAGAACAGAGAGATTTGCGGGAAAGATCCGATAACGGAAAGGAATTTCTGAACTCCCGCTTTGAAATTTACCTTAGCGACCAAAGCATAAGAATTGAAAAAAACCAACAAATCCTTCAGTTAACAAAGTAGCATCATAGAACACTATAACTCAACATTAATAAATGGAATTAGGACACTTTTAAAGGAATCGGGTTTGCCTCAGCAGTTTTGAGCCGAAGCAGCTATATGCTACCACTACTTACGGACTAGAGCGGTTTTAAAAGGAAAAACCAAAACCTTTTTTGAGCTATTTGGAGGAAAAAAGCCATCTATTAAACACTCCCGTGTTTTTTGGCTGTATTTCGTATATTGGACTTCCAAAACAGAAAATCAACAAATTGGATATGAGAGCTAAACAGGGAGTCATGGTAGGATATGCGTTTTATACGAAAGGTTATAGAATTTGGGATCCCGAAAATCGCGAAATGACAAAAACGCTGAATGTTTAAGTCGATGAAAATAAATTCTGGGGGCGTAAAAAATTAACGGGAAACTGAGGGACACAGATTTATTTCACTACTGAGTAAATCTGAAGTAGGAGAAGATTATCCTGAGAATAATAAAATCGAGCATGTTGAGAATTAATAGGGTTAAATAAATACCAAGGCAAAGTAGACAATTCAGGGATATGTATTATTCTATTGACACGACAACGGTTCTAAAGTCTGAATCACGAAGCCGAGGTTTATTGTTCTGAAAATAACATTAAATATGACCCAATATATTTTGATTACACTTGTGATGATAATTCAACAAAAGGATCGGATTCCGATGAAGATAGGGGGGATAATTCAATTAAACTAAGCTAACATTTCTGAAGATGTAATTCCTTCGAGTTTTAAACAAAGTTTGAGAACGCCAGAAAGTGAAGTTTGGCAAAACGCAATGGCTCAAGAAATTCAGGTGATCTGAGAAAGAAATGTTTACGAATTGGTTCCACTGACTGAAAATTTTAGAAAGAAAAAGGAGATAGATGAGGGTTTTTATTTAAAAACAGATGAGCAGAATGAAATAATGCGCTTTAAGGCAAGACTGGTAATTTTAGGTAACAACCAGGTATGGGGGGGGGATACTTTTCGCAAGTGTTCTTTCCAGTAATTTCCTCTGATTAAGGCTTTCGTTTCAATTTTTGTGTATAAGCTACATTGGGTCCATTTCCAAGTAGATGATTGCAATGCGTATTTATATGGGGATTTAAAAAGGGGAGATTTGTGAGACAACCTGAAGGGTTTGTCTATCCCTAAAATCTAAATTTTGTCTGTAAATTGAATAAATTATTGTCATTCTGATTCAGATTACACCTCGAATCACGACGACCAGATTTCAATGGCGGGAGAGGGGGGGGCTTGTGTTTTTGGATAAGATACGAATAGTATGGTGTAAATTCAAACAAAAATGCGTAGCACTGTCAACGATGGAAGCAGAGTATATTTCATTTAGTGGACAATCTAAGGAAGTTATGCGGATCAAAAGAATTTTATATGAATTAATTGGCTACGAAAAGAAATAAGAATTTTAGATTGATAAATAGTACTCAGTACTGTGAAAATCTAGTAGCGATCGATTTTTCTAGCTCTGCAATAGAAAATTGCAGAACTAAGCAGATTGATGTGGGGTACCATTTCCTAAGGAATTTGATTGATGAAAATGAATTCGGGATAAAACTTGTCGAAACTAAAAATAATTTAGCTGATTGTTTTACAAAACTTTTCTCCAGGGAAAATTTATGTAAAAATTGAATTGCAATGACATATTTTTCAAAGTATTTTTTTTTTTTTTTTTTTGAAATGTTTCAATTATTCCATTATGTTTAAGTTATAATTTGTGCACACAAACGGATGGCTTGTAATATATTTTTCATTTATGTCTTAAAGTATTTCCTTTTTTCCGTGTGCTGGCGTACCAAGAAGGGGGGAATATGCTAGCGAATATTTTGTTCCTGTCCCTCTACGGAGGAAAAAAAATTGTAGTTGATTTAATTTTGAATTTGTGCCCGATGATATGGTTGCGTTAGGTATTTCGGAAAAATTTAAACTATAAATTTCATTCTAGCCGCCTGAATTCACTTCATTTAAATTTATTCACTAATGCAATATTATTTCTTTGAGTTTAGTGGTATGCAAATGTAAACAACTACGTAACTTGTGACCAGAATTGAATGGAATAATGGGTTCGTGGCAGTTCGCAGTTGTGTTCCGCTTGGGATTTCAAAGAAGCATCTTGTCTAAACGACGTTGCGATGGTTCACTTAGTGACATGAATGCCGGCAACGGAAGTTTATAAGTATCTCTTTTCATTTATATTTTTGTGTTTCTATTTTTGTATCGGATGTAATTTGTAATCACGAATACTTTTGAGTTTTAGAGCGTTCTTAGGCACTGAACCCTCTCCTATGGCCTGCATGCCATATTGGTTCCCTGAAGCTGATTTTTGTGGCCCGTTGTCAGACTCTATGTATCGTTACAATCAAGAACTATGTATTGGAACAATATAAACTAAATTTTATTTCGTTTTGATTGAAATGTGATCGGTCATACAATTCATTATTACTCATATTAAGTCTTGAGTTTTTTAAATTTGCAATTCAATATTACTTTTTGCGGGTAGTTGAATATTAACACTTTCAGAATCACCGGAATATAGAAATTTCTGTTGCTAGAGCTAAATTAGGCGTACATTTCTTTCAGTATTATTATTATTATTTTAATTTTCCAGTAAATTTTAGAACATTGATTCTTTGTTTTTACATGTTATTAAAATCGAAGGAACGAAACAGAATGCTGAGTATTTTATTATTTATTGTACGTATTTTTGTAAAAATTAAAGGAACAAAATTTAAAGCCAACTTCATAATGAGAACAACGTTAAAGATTAAAGTTTAAAGTACGATGTATTAAAGCGTATGAAACTTTCTTCGTATATTCAGACTTGACTTATCAAACAAAATTATAGATTATTTTTATTGTAATGTAAATAAAAAGCAGTTATTTTGCAAATGTGAGCATGTTTGAAACTACAGTAAAAGTGGTGCGGTCTTCTGGCAAGCGTTTTCAAGAAGGGTAGCATTGTTTACAACAAGGACGGCTGGCCAAGTATGGACTTACAATTAATGATTAGAACTGGCACTACCAGATTTAATCCACTTTTTGACATGTTTGACGGTTTATTCTTTTGTTAAAAACTTTCAGCTTTTCTGACCGATTTTCATTTTCTACTGAACTGACTTTAACTAAGCCATCTTGATTTTGGAAATAAAGAATTTTCTTCCAAATTTCAGGTAAATTATGAAATACTTAAAGATAATTTGTGTAAAACCTTTCAAAAGAAGTGCCACTTAAAAAAAAAAAAAAAAAAAAAAAAAAATTCGCTGTTGGCTTAAATGGGGAGATCGATGGCTGTTCAAAACAAAAGGGGGGGGGGGGCTTCCCATTTTGTAAGACATAGAATATAAATGAAACATCTTAAATTATGCTTAAATATTAAGACATATATAAGATAGAATGTTCTTACGGTATTATTTTATTTCAACTCAAATGACTCTTTTATGTGATTCCTTAGTACTTAAGAAAAAAAACCTCCAAAAAATGAAATTTTACCAATGTAATAACACAATTGTGGAATAAAATATATGAAAAAAAAAATTAAAAAAAATTAAAGTAAAATATTTCACATTAAGTACAGACAGAGTTCTAACTATTTCTAATAATGGGGAGCTGTCAAAGAAAAAGAAAATGAAGCTGGTATCCATTGAACATAGCTCGAGCTATTTAACAAGTGTTGGAAAGGAATATCGGTTACCAAAAAAAAAAAAAAAAACCTCGGGAGGGGGGCGTGGTAAAAGAGGCTAGATGCGGTATACATTGTTTTAAATGAATACCCCAATATTTCCGAATTGGTTGTCCTAAACGTCGACATTGCTCCATTTTCTAAAAAAATATCTCTACTTCATCCTAATTATTATTTTGAAATAATATATTGCAATACGATAATCTGAAGCTTATTCTAAGAAGAAACTAGTTTCAAGTTTTATTATCTTTAAAACTTTTTTTTTTCTTTAGGCCAAGATGCTAGCTTTCCCATATTGGGCAACTTTCCGCTGTTTTTTTTTTTTTTTTTTTTTTGCTCTTAACTTATAGAAGGAGTTATTCTCCCGATCACTTCAGTTATCCGATCGAAACAAATAAACATTATTCTTAATCAACAGTCTTATATAAATTACAAAATCCTTCAAAAATACCGAAAATTACAAGGATTTTTTTAAAATGTTATTTCAGGAACCAGTATGAGTGCATTTCTTTACATGAAAGATAATTTGTAAAATATTATTTTCTTTCTTTTTTATTTTTTGAGTTCTTATGTAAAGTATCCAGATTAGGTCTACTTTAATTAAACATTAATAACCACCTCTGCAAATGCGTAGTTTGCAAATTGCTGCCAAACAATCAGCGGTTTAATCACAATTTAAGTATATGTTGAGCGGTTTAAAAATAAAAGCAATTTCCAAGGCAATTTCAGATCATTCAGAGTCATAATTTTAATCATTTTAGGACGTATTTTTATACCTACATAATTTGATTTTTCCATGTATGTTTTTTGGTGTCTACAAGTTTTATGAGATTCTAACAATTTTTATTTTGACAGATGCTTTCATAATATAAATTCTAATGATGGTGCCTAAGTCGGCAAAGATGTCACAAAGAAGAATCAAGTTCGTGATGTAAAAATGTCGTGAAAAAAAGTCATGTAAAAATGTTCGTGATGCCTTGAAAAAATTAGCATTCGATTTTAAATGAATTTCTGTAATTTCACTGTAAAAACGAGTAATCTATATTTATAGGTAATGTATACGAAATAAAATAATTTGACAATTTTTAATGGTGTGAATGTTTCGTTTTTTCTCATGAAAACAGTATAACATAATATTAAGTTATATAATTTTTGGAGTAGTAAAACTAATTTTTAACTTTCAATACTAGTACTCATGAACCTGACAGATTTTATTATACCGAGTAAAAACTGTTTCTGTTTAATAGCTCTGGAATCTTGAACTGTCACATATTTATTGTTTTCATTTATGTAAACTTTAAAAGATCAATAGGAAAAAGTATTATCTAATCTATAATAATCAGTATACAATAAAAACCATTCTGTGCAGTCTAAATGCTGAATACTGCACATATAGTGTGAAATACAATTAGTTTGTCAGTAGTATTTCTCAAATAAAGTAGACCCAAGTGCAACTTATAATATTAAAAAAAGAACAACACTGTGAAAATAATCTATTTTACCAGAAAAGGAAAATAAATGCAGAGAATTGCATGCATAAAGTTAAAATAAACTTAAAGTTATAATGGATTGCATACTGCAAAGCATTTCCCACGTTATGCTGCACATTTTAGCAACTCAATAATGCTGGAAGTGAAAAAAAGTACTTTTAATGAAAATACGATGTAGTATTTTCAGTTATATATAAAAACCTTCTCATTTTTACTACCTTCATGGATCAAAAAGTTTTGTTTTTTGAAAAGACTATAACTGTTCTTAAAATAAAGCTTCAGACCATATTTTGCAATTTCCTTCTATTTGTAAATTTTTAAGTTTGCAATAGTTTTCTGTAGAAATGAAAATGCGCCACTTTTTCTTCTTTAACAGGTGTTTATAAAATATAGAGATAGGGCGTTGATTTATTTTGTGTACAATGAAATTAATATCAATAAAACATTTAGCAGCAGTTAACTATTTTTATGTAAAAGGCTTTTATATTTCTTTACTTCTCGCTTTTCATAGCCTAAAACATTATTTTTTTGTTGAAAAACTTTAGAAAAGGATCAGATTTCGTATGTAGGCTGATTTCTACAACGTACTTACAGAATCAATCGCTTTACTTTTCTATATTGGTCTTCAGCTGTAAAAGCAGTGATTTCGGCTATGAAAAAGAGAAAACGATAGGGTGAAAAAATCCTTTTGCATAAAAATTGATTACTATTTAATTTATGGTTTACTGCTGTTAATTTTACTGTACAAATCATTTATAAAACCGTATACTACTGCTGCTTTTATGGCGCAATTCAGTTGATTCCGCAGCATAATACTGCTAACTTTACAGTTTGATACTGTTAATTTTGCAGGGCAATTCCGTTACAAAACAGTATATAACTGTTAATTTTACATATTATCTCTGTTAAATTAACAGGTCAAGTCATTCCTAAAACAGTATATTACTGCTGATTTTACAGTTTGATGCTGTAAGTTTTACAGGGCAGTTTTATTAAAAAGCAGTATATTACTGCTAATTTTACAGTTTGATACTGTAAGTTTTACAGGGCAGTTCTATTAAAAAGCAGTATATTACTGCTAATTTTACAGTTTGATACTGTAAGTTTTACAGGGCAGTTCTATTAAAAAGCAGTATATTACTGCTTATTTTACAGTTTATCGCTGTAAATTTCACAGTAAAAATCTGTTATAAAACATGATATTACTGCAAATTTTATAGTATAGAATTGTAATTTTTGCAGTTTTTCTTTGGAATGCGAGCTGCCAGTATTTTACTGTAAAAACAACAGCTTTTTTTTTGCAGTGTATCTATATCAACCACATGTTAATAATGTTTGCACTGAATGGTAGTGAAAAGGATGGTAATGAAAATTTCAACTGACAAGAAATAAAATAAGGTGATTTTTGTTTTAAAAAAAGTTTATGTTTGGAACAAAGGTTCACTTAGTATCAGCATAAAATATTAAAAATTGCACAGTAACGCTAAAAATAAGTGAGTGTTAACTGTTTTCAATTTTTTCCTATCACGATTATATATATATATATATATATATATATATATATATATAGATAGATAGATAGATAGATAGATAGATAGATAGATAGATATAGATATAGATATGAAATAATGTAATTTACAAGATTCGTTTTGAATTGAAAAATGTGAACTTTTAAATCTGTCGGGACGAAAACCTTTTGCAGCTTAAAAATTGAAAAGAATAAAAAATATTTTCAATAATTAAAACTAAACAAGATTAAAATGAACTTAAATGTATAAAAAGAACCCAGTTTATAACACTTAAGACAAGTTTCTTAAGTAAATAAAGATATTTCCTTACTTTTCGAATTTCTGTTTTTCGTTTTCTAGAAAAATATATTTTCTTGTCAAATCCACCTTGATCCAAGGTGAAATATTATTTTTCGGTTACATGGGACCATACAAGATAGAATGAAAGAAAAGCAAATGAACTTTCTAAAACACGACACAAAATGAAATTTATAATTAATTCCTGAGACATACGGAAACTAATGAGTTTTTTTTTAAAGACGTCATGTACATTATTGGAACTTTTTTTTTGTACATGTAAAATGTTCCAAACATATTTCGCAATTTACATGCAAATTAAAACATTGTTCCAAGTTCTTCAATTTCTCTGAAAAGAATGCATTCTTATCGTATAAAAACAATTGAAGGATAAAGATTGGATTTGTATCAAAAGTTGAGTCCAATTTCCTATTTATATCTTAAGAGTTGTGACTTTTTGGAATGATTATCCATCTTAATTTCGTGAGTTATTTTTAAAAAACTGAGCCACATGTTCCTACACACGTATCTCAGCCTCTGATGTTTTACTTTTACAGTTGCAGCTGTATAAAACTAGTGGTTTGCTTCAAGATTTTTCATTGTGAAAATTTTTATTATTGTTAATTTGTCACTTTTGCGAGGCATAACTATAAATGTGGTAAATGTAGTAGCAAATGTAGTGCCTAACTACAAATGCTTTGTGGAAAAAACCCTCATCATAAAAATGTAGTTGGACCACCATTTTATAATTGACTTTCGTGTGTCACTCCAGTGTATTTTTCACACATCTGTTACGAGAGTTACACGCGTGTCACGTGCTTGCACAGACAATGTTTTAAATAGAATGATACTTTCCCATCATGCATATCCAGCAATCAAGGTACACACACCAGTTGTGGCCAGTGATTCAGTTAGTAACAACTTTAAGGTTTAAAGCGCACCAGTAGTAGCCACAGTGAAGTATACATTTTAACTGTGGGTCTACAATATTAATTGTTCCTCTTGAAACTCAACAAATGTATTATATCACAACTCTTTCTAAATCGTCCCCATTTTTAAAAATGCCGGAATTTTAATTTGTTTAGTTTTTATCAATTTTCTTCCCAAACCTCAAATTTGATCCAGTAGTGGATACTCCAAAATCTTAAAATTTCAGTAGCGCCCATCTGACATTCTCCCATCCGAAGATTTTATAGTACTTACTTTAAATTCAAATAACTGATGAATAAAACTGATTCAGTGTGATAGTTACTTTAAGTATCAATATAAATATTTTACTGGTAAAACTGTCATTTTAAGAGAATGAAGAAACGAAAAAGTAGTCAATAATTAACGCCATCTACTGGAGTTTAGGTTTCATCCACTGCAGTAAGGATTAACATTCAATCATCAAAATATCACCAAACACGCAATTGTTTCGTTTAAATGTAGAAGCAAATTTCATCCATCATACCTTGAAGGGCGACTTTCTAGTTATGTAACTCTACATGTAAATAGTAGTTTTGACAAATATTTAATCGCCGTCACAGTGAAAAATCACCGCGTGAATTGTTCTACTGTTCCAGTGCCATTCCACGGAAAAGTCAACCTTTTGTCTCGCTAGTGACGGTTCACATCTTTTAATAAAAAGTAAACATTTTGAAGGGTAATGACGCTATGTTTTGCTTAAGAAATCAAAAGTTCGTAAATTGTGAAAAAAATTGATCGTTAATATTTGAAAGTATTATTTTTAATGAAATACATGAGGCGTCACGTGCGGCATGCAAATGGGAAAATATTTTAGAAAACATGAAAAATATTAGGTACACGGTGCATAGCAGTTTCGATGTTTTCTATTACTCCCATTTTGTATTTCTAATCCGGAGTTTTATTGTTTTTTTTTTTTTTTTTCGAAGAAAGATAATACCAGTAGCTAAAAGTTCGTTTTTGCATAAATAAAATTGCTTTTCTCAAAACAATAGTTAGTATTGTGGTTAAAAATAAATAAATGTTTCGAACGGAATAGTATCATTTTTCTTTCAAATTTAAACTAATTGAATTTGAGGAAATTATATGAAAAATTTTATTTGCTTTCTGCTACAGGCTTAAAAAAAAAAAAAAACTGATTATTAGAGAAAATAGTGTTTTGTTGTGACAAATGTAACTTCTTTTAAAATAAGTACTCTGAAAGACTGCGTTAAGTACTTCAAGGGATTCAACGAAAGTCAGAATAACACAGGGATGTTTTGATGAATGGAGTTCTGTCACCTGAATGCAAAATCCTAAAATTAATGAAATTCAGAACAGAATGATTTATGCTTATTGCAGCTTTCAGTGCAGTTCAAACTCTCTTCGTAAGAAAAGGCGCTCAATATGAATTTTAAATTGATGTGCCATTCTAATTTTCTTTTTGCAAAGTGAAAGAATACATTTTTTTCGTCAGGTAGTCAAGTCTAAACACAGAAAAAAAAAAAAGAAAAATGACTTTAAAAAAAATTAACTGTGTTTTACGAACTTCAAATCTTTTATTGTTGGAAATCAATGTCTTAAATGTCTTAATAAGCTAGGATTTTTTCTTCTCTTTTGTACACATCAACCGCTAGAAGGTCAGCTTTAAGCCATTCGCCATTTTTTATGCAATGCAGTCTGCGGCGTGAACTTAAAGTGCAACAAGTCCTCTTGATTATTTAATACTCTGACACACGATTTAATAATAGTAAAAAAAAGGTCAACGTTTCCTCTTAAAGATCAAATTGAGAAGATGACACTACCTGATTACACTCTGAATTACAAAACAAACAACTGTTACTGTATACTTTCAGTAGTCGTTTCAAAAATCCCATTTAGTTAATTACACCAATACCTTAAAGTAGGGGATTGGAAAATAATGTTTGGAAAACTTCATTACAGTAAGAACAACCGTCTCAAAAAATAAAGGTGGATTTAACTACTTAGGAGAAGCTGCAGTACCCACGGACAAAATTTACTTTTCAATTTTTTCTGGTCTCTGTGAATGAATAATCGATGAGTAACATTTTTTGGCAGAATCTACAACTTCTCATCTGATTTGGCAATTTCTGTCAGGTGAAAATCTCAGCTAAGTTTTCAGCTCTAAAGCATTCAGCTTTAAAAAAATATATACATATATAAATAAAAAAAAATCTTAAAAACCGTCTTTTTTGTCCGTGGGTACAACACCCTGTTCACCCCGCGGACAGGTGCCTTTGTACCCATGGACATATGAAAAAATAATATATATATAGGGGTAAGGAACTCAATTATACTCAATTCACTTTCATAAGTCATTTTATATTGAAATACTTCAAACATCCATTAAAAATAACACTAAACAAAAAATCCAACAGCAATAAAACGTTGAAAATTAACGGAATTTTAGGTTAATTTTTATGCTCAGGTTTTTCCCCCTTTTTGATTTATCCTTAATTTTTAACACCAGTGATATATATATATATATACTAGCTGTACCCGACGCGCGTTGCTACGCGAACAAAAAAATACATCATTATAATGATTTTCATGACAATTGGTTGAACGGGGCAGAAGTTGCTACTCTGCAGTGCCACCTGGTGGCGAGTGGCTTCAATGGGCATATTATGCACCTTCTCCGTGGAAAAATACATATATATAGCAATTTTCATAAAAATCGTTCCAGGTATCAAGTGAAGTCGTGACTATACTCAAATTTTGTACTCACGCAGTTTGCAAGATCAATCAATCGCTAAAAATATCAAATAGAAAAAGTTTTAAATCCCATGAAAAGCCATAAAACAATAAAGAAAGAATTTTTTGTTCAAATTCAAGAAAAATGGCAACAGCTAACTTCTTATCAATGAGATCTTTCACGCGAATTAATTTCTGCAGCCGATAATTTTATTGGTATTTATCCAATGGATTGTGACTTAAATTGGAATAAACGAGCTGATGTGTGCCTCACATGACTTCCTTTTACTCCATTTTAATGTCATTTTCCCATTATTGGCAATTTTAATGTGATTCAATAGTTTAATCTCTAAATATTAAAAACGATGGCCAAATTAAAACCAGATAAAAAAAATCGCCAAATTTTCCGCCAAGTTGGCGACAAAACTTGGCGACCAAAAGACTGGCGATATATCGCCAAGTGTCCGCCAAATTGTAACACCACTTAAGTTTGCATTGATATTAACAATGATTTCCCCCCAAAAAGGTGCAAAAGACCCCCTTAGGAACATCCGAAAGCAACCAAAAGGGGAGGTGCACAACTAGACCCCACTACGAGTCTATGTACCAAATTTCAACTTTCTAGGACATACCATTTTTGAGTTATGCGAGATACGCACATACGCACATACGCACATACACACATACGCACATACATACAGACGTCACGAGAAAAGTCGTTGTAATTACCTCGGTGATGGTCAAAATGGATATTTCGCGTGTCTATACATTCTTAGGCACTTTTCCGCATGTGGTCGAATCGAAAAAAAAACTCAACATTCATTTGGGGGTGAGCAAAATGGAAATTAAGGGCGATTTTTGAGTGAAAATTTTTTCGCGAATACAATACTTCCTTTTTTGTAAAAGGAAGTAAAAAGGAACTATCGATCGGAGTTTTTTCGAACTGGTCTATAAACATTCCCAGTACCAAAAATAAGTTCATGGATGACATACAGACAAACATTCATTTATATATATATATATATATATATATATATATATATATATATATATATATATATATATATATATATATATATATATATATATATATACTGGTAGACAAACGATAAGGACGAATTATAATGGGCTATTTAGCGTGCAAAAAAATAAGTGTAATTCGATGCCAACGGAAATAAACTAAAGTTAAAAATACAGAGCATTGAAATGACTACAATTTTTTGTGCTCTGTGATCCAGAAGGCGTGGAAAAATGTTCAAAGGATGAAACGGTCATTTCGGGCTAAAAACGTAAATGTCAATTAATGTAATTATCGCTTCCAGGCGTTCCGGCGTAAAATATCAATATGGGATATAGCTACCATGGAGAGCAATGCAAGTTTCCACACGTCATGTGAGGCTTTTCACAACATTATCCAGCAGCTGTTCGGGTAATTTATACCATTCTTCTGTCAGTCACGCACTGCAAAACATAATTGTTGTTTTTATAGTAATATACTACTTTTTCCTACAGTTTAATACTGCTCTTCTAAATAACAGAAAAAAACTGTAAAACTGTTTTAGATTGCGCAAAAAGATGCGCAAAAGGTGTTTCTTTTCATACGGGAAGAGAAACTAATGAATTCAAAGTATCGACAGCCATGTTAGTTATTTTTCGGGTGTGCTGAGACAGGACTGCTCAGCTGTAATCCAAGTTAAAGGTAAGTGCTAGTAATATTATTCATTCCCTTTTCTCAAAATGTAGTTTTTTTTATCATCGATAATGTATGTAAAATAACAGTATTTATTTTGAAATCATAATTCGTATTCCAATATTCGTTGACGTTGACATTCTTTTAGTTGCTAAGTTGTAGCGATTGCTTTATAGCAAAAATCCGAGTAGTTGTTGTGATTCTGAATATTTTACTGCCCGTATGATAGTTTTTAAACATTTTCTGAAACTCAAATTTGATTTAAAAATAAATCAGTTCCTTTCTTTATCATTTTTAAAGTTATTAGAACATTAGATTTTGTTTCCGATAATATTTTGTGTTATATAGCATGTGAGTACTTAAAATTTAAATTCTTATGTCTTCTAGTAAATTTTTAGCGAATCGCGATTGACTTCTTCCTTCTGTTTTTTTTTTCTTTCTTATGTGCAGTTTTAAATTCTTTAACAGTTTGCATTTAACCATTTTATTGATAAACTTTACGTTATAGCAATGTAAATAAATAAAATAACAACGTGACCGAGAGACATGCAAACAGTATCAAGTTTAATGATATTTTTGTTGAAGAATTTGCCACTCTGAAAGAATCAAAATTCTCTGAACTCTGGAACCAGCTTTCATACTTATCTAACAAAACTAAAATAATTATAATTAAAAAAAAAACATCAATGAAGCACTCCAAAAAAATTAAAAAATAAATAAAAATAAGCATCTTTAGATACAAACACGAAACCCTTGTGTTTTAAAAGTTTTATATTTGGGTCAGTAAGAAATTAAAGTTTTACTTCTGGAAAAATGCACTAATAGCATTGAAACTTGTGAACTTAAAAATAATTTTAGAAACCATATTCAATGGCACTCGATGGGAGGTCACGGGAAGTCACTATGACCTCCCCAAAACTGCCATATTGGGAACACTTTGTCTGCCGATTCGGAAAATTTGGGAACATAATTGTAACGATTCAAATTTTTGAATTCTCGAATGTCCAAATTTCATTAGATATTGTACTTAATTGTGCGTACTTAATTTGTGCATGCACCAGTATTTTATTAATCGGCAAATATGTAAGTTCCGTTCGACAAAGTGAGATTTGTCATATTTTCTTCGCCTTGAAGGACATGCTCATTTAGAAAAGTAGATACCTAGAACTACAGTAGAAATTGAAACTCTTTTAACCTTGAAATCGTCAGTTTCCTTATGTTTTAACTTTAAGAACCCTTTGAGTCTTAAAGTTTGGTATCAATGCGTTTATGATGAAGACAAAAACTATATTAAAAATACTGAAAAATGTGATTCTGTACTTCACTGTCTTTCACTGCATATAAAAAGTAAAAATATGTCAGATTGTTATCCCCGTAAAAAGAAAAATTGCAGAATTTCGTTTAAACCTGTAACGGAGATTCAAGCCAAAGCCGGGTAAGATCTTTTGCATTTAAATGCGATGGGTTCCTTAGCAGTTGAGTTCTTTAGGGGGGGGGGATTATTTTCACAATAGTAGACGATTTTTCAAAAAAGTGAGGTTTTCGAATACTTTGTCAGGTTTCAAAAGAGAACAGAGAAAATTACGGGAAAAATTCGATTTCAAAAAGAAACTTCTGCACACCCGGTTTGAAATTTAAATTAGCGACCAAAGCATAAGAATCGAAAAAACCAACAAATCCTCCATTTAACAAAGTAGCGTCATAGAACATTATAACTAAACATTAATGAATGGAATTAGAACACTTTTAAATGAATCGGGTTTGCCTCAGCAGTTTTGAGCCGAATCAGCTATGTGCTTCCACTACTTACGGACTAGAGCGGTTTTAAAAGGAAGAACCAAAACCTTTTTTAAACTATTTGAGGGAAGAAAGCCATCTATTAAACACTCCCGTGTTTTTTGGCTGTATTTCGTATATTGCACTTCTAAAACAGAAAATAAGCAAATTGGATATGAAAGCTAAACAGGGAGTCATGGTAGGATATGCG